>NW_028319201.1:0-148148 GCF_062004578.1 Staurois parvus | reverse complement strand
CCCCATGAAGATCTGCCCCCCTTGACGCAACCCCCCCCCCCATAGCAGCAAGCTCAGTCCCCCGTGAAGATCTGCCCCCCCTTGACACAACATCCCCCCCCCCATAGCAGCAAGATCAGTCCCCCGTGAAGATCTGCCCCCCCTTGACACACCCCCATAGCAGCAAGCTCAGTCCCCGTGCAGATCTGCCCCCCCTTGACGCAACCCCCTCCCACCCCCATAGCAGAAAGCTCAGTCCCTGTGAAAATGTGCCCCCCATTGACTCAAGCAACCCCCCACCCATAGCAGCAAGCTCAATCCCCAGTGATAATTTGCCACCCTTGACGCAAATCCCCCCCCCCATGTGACTGGCCCCCCCAAATGTAACTGCACCACCAACACGTTACTGATGTCACTGACCCCCCCACATGTGACTGTACTCGCCATGTCACAACCCCCCGCAGCTTGGACACATCTTGCAGTTGGTGTGGGTTGAATCCAGCATACAAGGGGTTACAGTGTGACCGCGAGAATCCATCTTGCGGGAGGATCGTCAGCCCCAGTGATCCGAGGGATGGGATTCAGCGGTTCATATACCTTGCATGCGGCAGAAAACGGGTTACCAGTGTGAGAGGATGAGATCGCCGATCGGCTGCTAATGCCTGAAACCGGCACATGCGCAGATACGCAGATACGCCGAGGGGGACAGATCCTCATAGGAGACAGATTTTCATGCTGTACACGTACAGGCTTTGCGCGGCTGGTTTGAAATCTCTTCGGTCTCGGAGTTGCCAGCTGTGCGGAGGAAGCTGCTCTCTGGTAATGGCGCTGTGTGGGGGGCGGACTGACCATGTGGGAACTCGGGCACTGCCCGGGGGCCCCATGAGATGCCCCGGTGGCTTTTTTGCGTTTGGGCAAGGACACAGGGGCCCCGTGATCCCCCTATTGCCCGGGGGCCCCCGTGATCCCCCTATTGCCGGGGGGCCCCCGTGATCCCCCTATTGCCCGGGGGCCCCATGATCCCCCTATTGCCGGGGGGCCCCATGATCCCCCTATTGCCGGGGGGCCCCCATGATCCCCCTATTGCCGGGGGGCCCCCATGATCCCCCTATTGCCCGGGGGCCCCATGATCCCCCTATTGCCCGGGGGCCCCGTGAGTTGTCAGTCCACCCCTGGTGGGGGGCGATGATTGGGGTGCACAGGGTGGGCTGTCATTTGGGCTCCCTAGTTCACACGGGCTGCGTCTCTCATTCTCTCTGGGCTGTCATTGTTCTCTCTGACAATCCCAGTGTCACCCGGAAGCCTCTGATTCTCCTGATCACCAGGCTAAGGCTTGTCATGTAAGATGAACTACAACTCCCAGCATGCTGTCCGGCACCCATGTCTGTAGTATGACAGCTGGGACCTGGAGTTCTGCTCCAGCCATGTGTCTGCCTTCCAATCTGATTGTACAATCTTCTTCAGACTGCCCATACATTGTAAAATCCACTTTATGACTCTAATACGAGGAGCTGCCTAATATATCCCGTCCATGTGTATGTGATCTGGCTGACCCTTGTGTTATGTGCCGGTTGTTAGATCTGAAGGAGATTGTACAATCAGATTTTGTGAGTGGGGCGCTTAAAGCAATAGTAACTCTTATTTCTTTCTCCTCTTCCCCTTTTTCTTTCCCCCCCCCCCCCCCCAGCCATTTGCAGTGATGTGCCATAGGCCTCATTCACACAGGCATTAAAGCCATGTCACTGCCAAGGATGTCTGGTGACTGCATCTCTAGATGATCTTTTTTTTTAATTTAAATATTTATTAAATTTTTCATGTTAATACATAAACCCAAAAAAGTAAATAATTCTCATACAAATAGACATTTATAACATTTCTATCTTTCCCTTACTAAAAACTCTTTTCTTTCCCATCCCACTACCCCCCCTTCCCACCCCTCATCCCCCCTCCTCCCCCTCTGCAGACTCTAGCCCATTCTAATCTCTTGAGGCTTATTAATTTTTTTCTAACATCCTAGTTCATAATTTTCCTATATTTCTCTTTCAATCCCGCTCTTTCCCACTTTTCCCATCTCCTAAAATAAACTCTCATCCTATCTTCCTGCATATGATATGATCTTTCCATTCTACCTATCTGGTTTACTCTATTAATCCAGTCTTCCTCCTTCGGTACCTCAGCTTTCCACCAAAACTTGGGTAGCAACCCCTTCGCCGCATTCAAGAAGTACCAAATACCTGAATCTTTATATTTATTTACAGATGTCTCCACATTGTGTAGGAGGCACGTCGTGGGGTCTAACCCTATGTCAATTTCCGTTATTTCTTTAATCAATTTGACTATTATCTTTCAAAAAGCCTGGATTTTCGGACATTCCCACCATATGTGAAACACCGTGCCGATCTCTCCACATCCTCTCCAACACATATTTGAATTTTCCCCATTCATCCTGTGCTCTACACTCGGTGTGATGTGCCATCGTGTCACACACTTATAATTAACCTCAACTTCTCTCATACTAACTAGAGATGAGCGAATCGAACTTGGCGAAGTGGAATTCGTTTCGAATATCAGGAAAAATTCGATTCGCGGCGAATCCGAATATTAGCATACTTCGGATGCACGAATCGAATTTTCCCCGATCAGCCGGCAAAAAGTGTCCCTGCAGAGAGCTCCGCTATTTCTGACAGTTCTCTGACAGTTCCTTCACATGTACAGCGGTTGAAACATTGTATCTATTTGTTTCCATTTAGGATACAGATGTTTTTATTCGGAAACAAATAGATACAATGTTTCAACCGCTGTACATGTGAAGGAACTGTCAGAGAACTGTCAGAAATAGCGGAGCTCTCTGCAGATACACTTTTTGCTGTACTGGAATACTTCTTCTTTTCATTCTTCTTCTTCTTCTTCTTTTCATTCTTCTTCTTCTTCTTTTCATTCTTCTTCTTCTTTTCATTCTTCTTTTCATTCTTCTTCTTCTTTTCATTCTTCTTTTCATTCTTCTTCTTTTCATTCTTCTTCTCATTCTTCTTCTCATTCTTCTTCTCATTCTTCTTCTCATTCTTCTTTTCATTCTTCTTTTCATTCTTCTTTTCATTCTTCTTTTCATTCTTCTTTTCCTTCTTCTTTTCATTCTTCTTTTCCTTCTTCTCATTCTTCTCATTCTTCTTCTTCTTCTTTTCATTCTTCTTCTTTTCATTCTTCTTTTCATTCTTCTTCTTCTTCTTTTCATTCTTCTTTTTCTTCTTTTCATTCTTCTTTTTCTTCTTTTCATTCTTCTTTTCATTCTTCTTTTCATTCTTCTTCTTTTCATTCTTCTTCTTCTTCTTTTCATTCTTCTTCTTCTTTTCATTCTTCTTCTTCTTTTCATTCTTCTTCTTCTTTTCATTCTTCTTCTCATTCTTCTTTTCATTCTTCTTTTCATTCTTCTTCTTTTCATTTTTCTTCTTCTTTTCATTCTTCTTCTTTTCATTTTTCTTCTTCTTTTCATTTTTCTTCTTCTTCTTTTCATCCTTCTTCTTCTTCTTTTCATTTTTCTTTTCATTCTTCTTCTTCTTTTCATTCTTCTTCTTCTTCTTCTTTTCATTCTTCTTCTTCTTCTTCTTCTTTTCATTCTTCTTCTTCTTCTTTTCATTCTTCTCATTCTTCTTTTCATTCTTCTTCTTTTCATTCTTCTTCTTTTCATTCTTCTCATTCTTCTTTTCATTCTTCTTTTCATTCTTCTTCTTTTCATTCTTCTTCTTTTTCTTTTCATTCTTCTTCTTCTTCTTTTCATTCTTCTTCTTCTTCTTTTCATTCTTCTTTTCATTCTTCTTCTTCTTCTTTTCATTCTTCTTCTTTTCATTCTTCTTTTCATTCTTCTTCTTCTTCTTCTTTTCATTCTTCTCATTCTTCTTTTCATTCTTCTTTTCATTCTTCATCTTCTTCTTTTCATTCTTCTTCTTTTCATTCTTCTTTTCATTCTTCTTCTTCTTCTTTTCATTCTTCCCATTCTTCTTTTCATTCTTCTTCTTCTTTTCATTCTTCTTTTCATTCTTCTTTTCATTCTTCTTCTTCTTTTCATTCTTCTTCTTCTTCTTTTCATTCTTCTTTTCATTCTTCTTCTTCTTCTCTTCATTCTTCTTTTCATTCTTCTTCTTCTTCTTTTCATTCTTCTTCCTCTTCTTTTCATTCTTCTTCTTTTCATTCTTCTTCTTCTTCTTTTCATTCTTCTTTTCATTCTTCTTCTTCTTCTTTTCATTCTTCTTCTTCTTCTTTTCATTCTTCTTCTCATTCTTCTTCTTCTTCTTCTTCTTTTTCTTCGTCTTCTTCTTCTTCTTCTTTTCATTCTTCTTCTTCTTCTTTTCATTCTTCTTCTTCTTCTTCTTCTTCCTCTTCTTCTTCTTCGTCGTGCCCCGTGACTGCCCAAATGAGTGAAGTGTGCGGTGATTCTAAGATCGACGGAACTCATCTGCATGTCATACTGACTGACAGTATTATTTCTCTTCCCTAGCAGACTCCAAGGGCATTTAAATTAAAGGTACAGTGTTCTGCACTAATATAAAGGCTCTCTGAAGCCTAGAAACCCTTTTAATAAGTTAAATTCACAGCGAATAAATTCGCATCGAATCGAATTTCTTCCTTAAATTCGGCGAATCAGCCGAAACGAATTTTTGAATAATTCGCTCATCTCTAATACTAACATTATCGTGTATCAATCTAAACATCTTTCTCTGTCTATCTTCATCAAACCCAACTCCCATATCTCTTTCCCATTTTGTCATAAAAATTAACTTTGTGTTTGTGTCTAATTCTGTGAGTATTCTATAGATTTTCAAAATACCGTGCTTCCCATCCCTTCGTGTTTCTAACAACCTTTCAAACATATTCCACTCCTGTTTTACTCTCAGGGGTTTCGGTAGATTTCCAATAAAACATTTCAATTGATGATATTTCCACTCATCTATTCTAATAAAAATATCTCCCTTCTTCTCTATTAAATCTTTTAGTGATCTCAATTCCCCCTCCACCAAACATCTCTCAGTTGGATATCCTCCTTTCTAAACCATCTCCCTGATATCTTATCCTTTCCCGGGGGAAAGTACTCAGTATTTGTGAGAGGCATTAATGTAGAATTAAATTCCCATTTCATGTTTTTGTGTAGGTTGTCCCATACCCTTAAAACATTTAAGGTGTAGATACTTGTGCTTTCTTTAATTCCTCTAAACTGTGGTGGAACCCATAACATCTGGCTCAATCTAATGCCACTAAGGTCATTTTCAATTGTTACCCAACTTTTCCCCTTATGGTTAAATGTCCAGTCATATATTCTTGCTAAGACCACTGCTTTATAGTATCTCTTGACATCTGGTAGACCCAATCCCCCTTTCTCTTTAGTCCTACTCAATGTTTCATATGCTATTCTAGGTTTTTTATTCTTCCATATGTATCTTGTTAACATATTTTTCATTATCTTAAAGAAGGCCTCTGGAATTTTAATTGGTACCATTTGAAATCTATACAGTATTTTAGGCATAATTACCATTTTGACTAGGTTTATACGTCCTATCCAGGATGGGTTTCCTCCTTCTAGTCTTTTTAAATCTTCCCTGATCTCATTTATCAAAGAGATATAGTTTAATCTATACAAATGCTTAGATGAGGCAGTGAGTTTTATTCCTAGGTATTTTATCTCTTTTTCTCTCCATATAAAGGGGAATTCTTTTTGTAGTTTTTCTTTTTCATTCTTAGATATATTAACCCCTCGCCTACCAGGCACTTATACCCCCTTATTTACCAGGCCAATTTTCAGCTTTCAGCACTGCCGCACTTTGATTGACAATTGCGCGGTCATGCAACATTGTACCCATATGAAATTTTGATCATTTTCTCACAAATAGAGCTTTCTTTTGGTGGTATTTAATCGCCACTGGGCGCTTTACTTTTTGCGCTATAAATAAAAAAATGCAAAAAATTTGAAAAAAAAAAAGTTTATTTGTTTCTTTTATAAAATTTTTCAAACAGGTATTTTTTCTCCTTCACTGATGTGCGTTGATGAGGCAGCACTGATGGGCACTGATGGGCACTGATAGGCAGCACTAAAGGGCACTGATAGGCAGTAATAATGAGGTGGCACGGATAGGCGGCACTGATAGACAGCACTAATTAGGGGTCACGGATAGGCGGCACTGATATGCAGCACTGATAGGCGGCACTGATAGGTGACACTGGTTATGGGTACTGATAGACGGCACTGACTGTCATCACTGCTGGGCACTGACTGGCGGCACTGACTGGCACAACCCCTGGGCACTGACTGGTGGCACTGACTGGCAGCACTGGTGGGTGGGCACAGGTGGGTGGCACTGGTGGGCACAGGTGGGTGGCACTGGTGGGCACTGGTGGGTGGGCACAGGAGGGTGGCACTGCTGGGCACATGTAGGTGGCACTTCTGGGCACAGGTAGGTGGCACTGCAGAGTGGCACAGGTGGGTGCACTGCTGGGCACAGGTGGGGGCACTGCTGGGCACAGGTGGGTGCACTGCTGGGCACGGGTGGGCGGAGCTAGTGGGCGCACTGCTGGGCGGAACTTGCGGGTGTCACTGCTGGGCACCGATCATCAGGGCACTGATCATCAGTGCCCTGATGATCGGTGCCGATCCCCGCTCTGACAACTGCCGGTTCTCGGCAGTACTTTCCTCATGATCTGACAGCGTGAGGAAAAAGCAGCCGAGAACCGGCACTTGCATTTCCCTGTGATCAGCGTGTCATTGGAAACCGCTGATCACGTGGTAAAAGGCCGGTATGATCGGCCTTTTACCACATCACGTGATCAACTGTGTCCGTAGGACACAGCGATCACGGAGATCGCCGGGTGCGCGCCCCCTGGGGCGCGCAGGAGAGCGCGTTCTGGGAGGACGTCATATGACGTCCACCCAGAACTGGCCGGCCGCGGTGAAGCCGTCATTCGGCTATGCACGGTCGGCAAGAGGTTATTATTCAGGATCTCTGTTTTCGTTGGATTAATTTTTAAATTTGATAGTTCACCGTACTCCTTCAGAATCTTCATTATATTTGGGAGAGTTATTCGGGGGATTCCCCACATAGAACAATAAGTCGTCCGCAAAGGCCGCTACTCTATGTTCTATGGTTTCTATCTGAATTCCCTTTACCGATCCACTGTTCCTTATTATTGACAACAGAGGTTCGAGTGACAACACATATAGTAAAGGGGACAGTGGGCAGCCCTGTCTTGTACCATTAGACATTCCAATGGGTTCAGATCTCTCCCCATTTACCGTGATGATTGCAGTAGGTTCCCTATATAATTTACTTATCCACTCACGCATTCTATCACCTATCCCCAGCACTTTTAAGTTGTCCATCATAAAGCCCCAGTCCACTCTATCAAATGCCTTCTCTGCATCAATTGACAAGAGCACCACCGGGGCTTTCCCTTTTCTACTTTTCTGAATAAGCATCAGGGTTCTCAAGCTGTTATCTCTACCCTCTCTCCCCGGTACAAAGCCCACCTGATCTCCATGGATCCATTCAGGCATTAGATCTTTCAACCTGTTTGCTAACACCTTTGCATACAGTTTAGTATCTGTGTTCAATAGTGAGATAGGTCTATAGCTGGAGCACTGAGATGGATCTTTTCCCTCCTTGTGAATAAGTACTACATGGGCCTGTAGGGATTCTCTCCTCACTTCCATCCCACCTCCCAGAGCATTCATATATTTCTCCAACTTGGGTAACACGGAGTATTACAAAAATTTATATAATATTAGTCCCCAAGGCCCTCTAAAAGAAGCCCAAGAGGGAAGTAATGAAAAAAAGAAGATATGCTTAAAAAATGCGGGATTACCAAAACTAAGTGAAGCACAGTTGAACTCCTTAGACGTAGAAATTTCCCAGGAAGAAATTAAAACAGCATTAAGAAGCACAGGGGGGGAGGAAAAGCCCAGGTCCGGATGGCTATACAGTTAAGTATTATAAGAAATTTAATGAAGTACTGATATATTTATTTATTGAATTTAATTATTTTATTATTTTATTTTTAAAGTTGCATATCTATGTAGTTTTATTGTAGTCTTAGTAAAGGGAATATGATAATATGATTAGAAGTGTAGGAGATATTTGATTTTTGACCTTGATAACCAAAATTTTATGAGCTATTAAATGAATTTCTTTCAAGTTATTTGTATGGTCGGATAGTGTATTAGAGTGACCACTAGAGGGAGTAAAGTATTAAGATGATAATGAGAGTCCAAGATAAGAATATAGAAATTTAAATTAAACATTGAGGGGCTATTATTATTATTATTATTATTATTATTATTATTATTATTATTTTTACTAATATTGTTTTAGAATTATGGTGTTGATTATATGTAGGATAGCTTAGGTATGTGATGTAATATTTTATCTAGTTATTTTTTTGAGTGCAGAGGTAAGAACTAGCGGATCTATGTTTGTATACTGTAATTGTGATTTGATGTATGTATAAGTAATCCTTAGTCCTCTGTTATACTTTGGGTATGTCATTTAGATAAGACCGATATGTGTAAGGTCTTATGTACCTATAAGAATGACAGAGGAATTGGTATCACTAGTTTTCCCTCTTCAAAAATGGCGGCGGTAGCCTCAGTGTCAGGAATGGACTTGCCAATAGTGGTGGGACTCACCTGCCTTGTGGGCTGCAGTACCAGGGCTGGCCAGCGGGTGCTCTCAACAACCAGAGGTTCACTTTGGCAATTAGCCATCACCTGGGGCTGATTGCAGGTGTATTTAAGGGATGGCCAGACTCACAGTCAGGGCCTTGGTGTGTGTTTTTCCATGGGCCCCTGTATCTTGTAACCTGCGTTCCTGTTTCTGTTTCTGCCTGACTTGTTGCTGACCCTGCCTGATCCTGACCTCTGCTGACTTCTCCTGTTTGATCCCTGGCTTGTGACCCTGACCATTCTCTGCCTGACCCCCTGTACCTACCTGTCCGTTAGCTGCTGTACCCGGCTCGTGACCTGACTACTCTCCGCCTGCTCCTCCTGTACCGACCTGCCCGATAGTTATCGACCCGGCCTGCCTGACTACGTTGTGCTCTATATGTGTATGTACCTGTGTATCTGTATCAGTTTAGGTTTGGGTTTGTTTCACCTTGTTGTATGTATTTGTGTTAGCTTGGGGTTGGGTGCACTGCGTTTATATTTGTATTGTTAGTCTTAATAAATTATATTATTTACTATATCTGAAGCCTGCGTTTCCCTGCGTCAGTCCACACACTTCTGGTCACACCCGCATCCCTGACACTCAGACCATTAGGAGGCATTGATTTAAAAGGAGCGGCAAGTGAGACGTCTGTATCCCTTCAGACGAAGTCCGGAAGTGACGAAACGCGTTAGAGGAGTGACGTCAAGACGCACGTACGCAAACCGGAAGTGTCGCCTCGGCCATTTTGTTGGTTATCCACACATGGTTTTCTGCATTTGTTTGTTGGAACTTGCATAGGAGCCATGTTTGGAGCTGGAAATTCTAAATTTTAAATGTAAGTGGCTATTAAAATTTTCCCTATACTTTGAATATGAGTCCTGAGACCCTTCTTGTCTTTCTGAGGACCTTGGAAAATATCTTTGAAGAGAGAATGGAAGATCTCTGATCTATAATGCTGATAAGCTGATTATATACACACAGAGGGTAATAGTATTTAATAGTATTGGTGCTGGTTTTTGGTGTTTTTGGTGTTTTTGGTGTTTGCAGTGTTGCAGAGATCACAGAGCTCACAGTTTACCTTGTAGTAGATATGTGCTCTATATCAAATAATTAATTTACTTTTTAAAAGGTTTTGGCACATTTTTAAGAGGTTGTGTTTTTGCACGGAGCGATTATTCTTTTATATAAAGGTAATGCACTAGAATATTTATTTTTATTTTTGAGGTTCTTACGGGATGGAATAGGATTCAATCCTTCCTATTGGATGAAAAGGTTTGGAAATCTGGGACTTTTTTGAACACTGGACTTTTCTTTGGACTTTTCTTTTTCTTTTTTTGGACAATTTTTTTGGGGGATTTTTGCGTTCCATTACAGTTCTGTGCAGAAAAAGCGCAGACTGTTCTTTTTTTTCTGCGACCAGAACTGCAAGCACTGATGTGAACTATGACACGGACAACCATATCACCTACTTTCTGTGTGTTTTGGATGCAGAAAAAAAGCAGCTGAAACGCATGGAGTGTGAACTGGCCCTTAACCACTTCCAGTTCGGACACTTTCACCCCCTTCCAGTCCGGACACTTTCCCCCCCTTCCAGTCCCGACACTTTCACCCCCTTCCAGTCCCGACACTTTCACCCCCTTCCAGTCCCGACACTTTCACCCCCCTTCCAGTCCCGACACTTTCACCCCCTTCCAGTCCCGACACTTTCACCCCCTTCCAGTCCCGACACTTTCACCCCCCTTCCAGTCCCGACACTTTCACCCCCCTTCCAGTCCCGACACTTTCCCCCCCTTCCAGTCCCGACACTTTTGCCCCCTTCCAGTCCGGACACTTTCCCCCCCTTCCAGTCCGGACACTTTCCCCCCTTCCAGTCCGGACACTTTCACCCCCTTCCAGTCCGGACACTTCCCCCCCCCCCTTGCAGTCCGGACACTTTCCCCCCTTCCAGTCTGGACACTTTCACCCCCTTCCAGTCCGGACACTTCCCTCTCTTCCAGTCTGGACACTTCCCCCTCTTCCAGTCCGGACACTTTCACCCCCTTCCAATCCAGACACTTCCCCCCCCCTTCCAGTCTGGACACTTTCCCCCCCCCCTTCCAGTCCGGACACTTTCCCCCCCTTCCAGTCCGGACACTTTCCCCCCCTTCCAGTCCGGACACTTTCCACCCCTTCCAGTCCGGACACTTTCCCCCCCTTCCAGTCCAGACACTTTCCCCCCTTCCAGTCCGGACACTCCCCCCCCCTTCCAGTCCTGACACTTTCACCCCCTTCCAGTCCGGACACTTTCACCCCCTTCCAGTCCTGACACTTTCCCCCCCTTCCAGTCCAGGCCATCTTTCAGCGCTATCACACATTGAATGACAATTGCGCAGTCATGCAACACTGTACCCATATGAATTTTTTAGCATTTTTTTGAGACAGATAAAACTTTATTTATTCACCGCGCTCTATTCATTGTTTTAAGATGAAAATAAAAATAAAAAATCAATATATATTCTCAATTGACACCGTGAGTAAATATTCATGCACCTTGTGCCAATATTTGCATAAGACAAAGAATACCTGTGAATAAAAATAATAATGATACTAAATTGCAAATAAAATATAAATGAATAGTCCCATATTCACGGAGATGATATCAATTTCCATATAAGTTTCACAGAAAGGTGAATGCAGTATTCTCTCCTTTGTAGTAGCCTGTGCTGTGTGGCTGCAATGGTTAATCTCCCTGGCGGTATTCCCGAGTGTAGCTCGGGGTAAAATTTCTATACCAAAAGCGGTAACCCCCCCCGAGCTACACTCGGGCTTACCATGCGGCGTTGCTCTGGGGGTCCCTGCAGCACTTACCTTGTCCTTCGCTCCCGCGATGTGTCCCCTGCAGCGTCCCCGGCCATCTCCTCCGGCCGATGCCGGCATCTGGCTTCCGTGTTCCGGTCCCTGTGACGTCGGGACGTACGGGCGCCGGAACCGGCGGGAAATTTGAATTTTTTAAAAAATGTCATTTTTGCTGTCATTGCTGTTTCAATGCATTTCACATACATTTTGTCCCGAGTGCTTTGTCCGGCGCCCTGCCTGCATTTTTACCGCCCTTTCTGCCTGGAAACTGAGAAACGTCCATGGCGTCCAAAAAGCGTCCCTTTAGGTCAGACGCGGTTTTAGACCGGCTAGGGAACAGCGATAGTAAATCAGAACCACTTGCAGAATTGAGTGATAATGATTGGTGGGGGAAATTCCTCATCAGACACTGAAAACGATTCTGCGACTGAGCTCAGCGATGGGCCAACTTGGCGCTCTATTTCACATTTCAGTGTTTTTGGTTTGATTATATTATTGAATTAAATTTATTATTATTATATTATTATTTTTTATGATTATTTATTAAATTATAATTCATGATTTCGTGTTTCAAGTTTTATCATACCCGGGATGTTTACTAGACTCTTGTCCGGACAGATTTCAGTGAGTTATTCCTAAAAATTACAGGCCTACAATAAAAAAAAAACATATTTCCATGCAAAAAAATGGTACCGCTTTGAGCACAGAAATACTGACATAATCAGACCACTAGGGAGGTTAACAATAAGAGCTGCATTGTGAATCACTGTGATAGACGAAATCTCTCCTTCCCCAGCACTCTCCTTAGTCCAGTTCTCCTCCCATGGATCATAAGTAGAGATGAGCGAATTATTCAAAAATTCGATTCGGCTGATTCGCCGAATTTGCGGAATAAATTTGATTCGATGCGAATTTATTCGCTGCAAATTTAACTTATTAAAAGGGTTTCTAGGCTTCAGAGAGCCTTTATATTAGTGCAGAACACTGTACCTTTAATTTAAATGCCCTTGGAGTCTGCTGGGGAAGAGAAATAATACTGTCAGTCAGTATGACATGCAGATGAGTGCCGTCGATCTTAGAATCACCGCACACTTCACTCATTTGGGCAGTCACGGGGCACGACGAAGAAGATGAAGAAGAAGATGAAGAAGAAGAAGAAGAAGATGAAGAAGAAGAAGAAGAAAAAGATGAAGAAGATGAAGAAGAAGAAGATGAAGAAGATGAAGATGAAGAAGAAGAAGAACAAGATGAAGAAGAAGATGATGAAGAAGATGATGAAGAAGAAGAAGATGAAGAAGAAGATGAAGAAGAAGAAGATGAAGAAGATGAAGATGAAGAAGAAGAAGAACAAGATGAAGAAGAAGATGATGAAGAAGATGATGATGAAGAAGATGATGAAGAAGAAGAAGATGAAGAAGAAGATGATGAAGAAGAAGAAGATGAAGAAGAAGAAGATGAAGAAGAAGATGAAGAAGAAGATGAAGAAGAAGATGAAGAAGAAGAAGAAGAAGAAGAAGATGAAGATGAAGAAGAAGATGAAGAAGAAGATGAAGAAGAAGATGAAGAAGATGAAGAAGAAGAAGAAGAAGAAGATGATGAGGATGAGGAAGAAGAGGATGAGGATGAAGAAGATGAAGAAGATGAAGAAGAAGATGAAGAAGATGAAGAAGAAGAAGATGAAGAAGAAGAAGATGATGAGGATGAGGAAGAAGAAGAAGAAGAGGATGAGGATGAAGAAGAAGAAGAAGAAGAAGAAGATGAGGATGAAGAAGAAGAAGATGAGGATGAAGAAGAAGAGGATGATGGTGAGGAAGAAGAAGAAGAAGAAGAGGATGAGGATGATGATGAAGAAGAAGAAGAAGAGGAGGATGAGGATGAAGAAGAAGAAGAAGAAGAAGAAGAAGAGGATGAGGATGAAGAAGAAGAAAAGGATGAGGATGAAGAAGAAGAAGAAGAAGAGGAAGAGGATGAGGATGAAGAAGAAGAAGATGAGGATGAAGAAGAAGAAGAAGAGGATGAGGATGAAGAAGAAGAAGAAGAAGTAGGATGAAAATAAGAAGAATTCCAGTACAGCAAAAAGTGTATCTGCAGAGAGCTCCGCTATTTCTGACAGTTCTCTGACAGTTCCTTCACATTTACAGCGGTTGAAACATTGTATCTATTTGTTTCCGAATAAAAACATCTGTATCCTAAATGGAAACAAATAGATACAATGTTTCAACCGCTGTAAATGTGAAGGAACTGTCAGAGAACTGTCAGAAATAGCGGAGCTCTCTGCAGGGACACTTTTTGCCGGCTGTAGAAGGGATGAAAATCGGCAGATCGGGAAAAATTCGATTCGTGCATCCGAAGTTTGCTAAATTTCGGATTCGACGCGAATCAAATTTTTCCTAATATTCGAAACGAATTCCACTTCGCCAAGTTCGATTCGCTCATCTCTAATGATAAGGAAAAGAAAAAAAGGTACATAGTGTCTTATCCTGGGTAAGGAACTTTAACCTCCCTGGTGGTCTGATTATCTCAGATTTTTGGTGCTGAAAGCGGTACATTATTTTGCATGGAAATATGTCGTTTTTTTATTGTAGGCTGTAATTCTTAGGAATAACTCACTGAAATCTGTCCGAACAAGAGTCTAGTAAACATCCCGGGGAGGATAAAATTTGAAACACGAAATCATAAATTATAATTTAATAAATAATCATAAAAAATAATAATATAATAATAATAAATGTAATTCAATAATATAATCAAACCAAAAACACTGAAATGTGAAATAGAGCGCCAAGTTGGCACATCGCTGAGCTCAGTCGCAGAATCGTTTTCAGTGTCTGATGAGGAATTTCCCCCACCAATCATTATCACTCAATTCTGCAAGTGGTTCTGATTTACTATCGCTGTTCTCTAGCCGGTCTAAAACCGCGTCTGACCTAAAGGGACGCTTTTTGGACACCATGGACGTTTCTCAGTTTCTAGGCAGAAAGAACAGTAAAAATGCAGGCAGGGCGCCGGACAAAGCACTCGGGACAACATGTATGTGAAATGGTTTGATACAGGAATGTTTTACTATGTAAAATTTGTTTGGAAAAAAATGAAATTTTTTTAAATTTTCAAATTTCCCGCCGCCGCCAGCGCCCGTACGTCCCGACGTCACAGGGACCGGAACACAGAAGCTGGATGCCGGCATCGGCTGGAGGAGATGGCCGGGGACGCTGCAGGGGACACATCGTGGGAGCGAAGGACAAGGTAAGTGCTGCAGGGAATCCCTGAGCAACGCCACATGGTAAGCCCGAGTGTAGCTCGGGGGGGTTACCGCTTTTGGTATAGACATTTTACCCCGAGCTACACTCGGGAATACCGCCAGGGGGGTTAATGTGCGCCAGTAATGCACTCACATGTAGATAAAATATAATGCGCTTTTCGTATGTATATATACAGCCGCGGATAGCGGTGAGGACAGCCTTGTTGGCGTGCCCGCGCACACTGTCAATACTCGCCGTGTCCGACTGCGGATGCGTGGTGACGTCACTGCCCCTCCCCCTTTTATAGCTATTTTTCTAACGCACATCAGGTGAGGGTGAGCAAGGAAGCCTGCGACACTTTGTTTATACACACAGATATTTGTATTCCTCAGTGGCTCACAAGTACATTTTACACAAGAACTTTATTTATTCACCGCTGAGATTTTTTATTTTTTTTTTGCTATATAAATGAAAAAGTCCAAAAATTTTGAAAAAAAAATTTCATCATAAATCTTGGCCAACATTTATTCTGTTACATTTTTAGTTAGAAAAAAATAACCCAAATTAGTTTATAACCAAAAATTATAATTTTTAAACTTTTTTTTTGCATTTTTATTTAATTTTTTTAGATTATTTATGTTTTTTCTACATACCGTCACCCTAGCAGTACAGTGACACCATGGTGACATTGTACTACTTGTGGGGGGGTGATGAAGATTTTTTTTTTTTTTACACTGATTGCTTTTGCAGCCTTTATGGGTGTAAAAGCAATCATTTCTCCTCTCTGTCTGTATTCCTGCAGCCATTGAGAATTACTGAGTGAGTTGTGATTGGTCACAGCTTGTCACATGGTAAAAGGATGTTGTGAATAGCCCTGTACCATGTGATCTCTGTGATCATTCACAGATTTCACACGTAGTAAGCATTGATGTCAGAAGTGACATCCTCCTTACTACTATTCATGTGATCACTGATTCGCCAATCAGTGATCACATGATCAGGACTTCGTACAGAGATCCCGCCCTCCTCTCGGTGTTCCACTGTGTCCGGAGGACACAGCGGGCACCGGATCGCGGTACTGCACGCTCCCAGGGAGCGCACACAAGCAGTCGGCGGGGAGGCCATTTATAAATGGCCACCCGCCTCTGCACTGTTTATATACAACAACCGGATGGGAAGTGGTTAATCTAGAGATTTCCCTTGCAGTACTTTTTTTTTTTTTTCCTGCTGCTAGATGTCCTCGGTCTGATGGCCGGCATCATTCCATCCACCTCCTCTGAGCCCTGCTAGTCCCGGACGAGCCCCCACACTGTGTATGGACAGTGACAGAAGAAGCAGCGCAGGGATGAACTTAACTCTTTGTCACTTTGCTCTCTCCTACTATTAGTGTGCGTCTTCTCAGCACATGAATGGATTGGCTCCTTTTACTGCTTCTTCCTTTCACACTTGAGCCCCGCTGTACAGGGACTGCAAGAGGCTGAAGCCGGGTCACATTCAGGTGCTTTCACTGCTTGTATGAAAAACAATAAATGTATTCATGATTACAGAGTTGCATTTTTGTGTCTTTCATATCTGATGGAGTTCAGCCTCGGGGTCAATGTGCGCAAAAAAACTATTCACCAGAAGGATTTGTTTATGCGTCTTGACTAATCCGGCTCCTGTTGACGAGACGTCGCATTCCTTTGTGCAGCCTCACCTCTGTCCTCACCTCGGTCCTCCCCTCGGTCCTCACCTCGGGCCTCACCTCTGTCCTCACCTCGGGCCTCACCTCGGGCCTCACCTCGGGCCTCACCTCTGTCCTCCCCTCGGGCCTCACCTCGGGCCTCACCTCGGGCCTCACCTCTGTCCTCACCTCTGTTTTCACCTCTGTCCTCACCTCGGTCCTCACCTCTGTCCTCACCTCGGTCCTCACCTCGGGCCTCACCTCGGGCCTCACCTCTGTCCTCCCCTCGGTCCTCACCTCTGTCCTCCCCTCGGTCCTCCCCTCGGTCCTCACCTCTGTCCTCACCTCGGTCCTCACCTCGGGCCTCACCTCGGTCCTCACCTCGGGCCTCACCTCGGGCCTCACCTCGGTCCTCACCTCTGTCCTCACCTCGGTCCTCACCTCGGTCCTCACCTCGGTCCTCACCTCGGTCCTCACCTCGGTCCTCACCTCGGGCCTCACCTCGGGCCTCACCTCGGTCCTCACCTCTGTCCTCACCTCTGTCCTCACCTCTTCCCTCACCTCTTCCCTCACCTCTTCCCTCACCTCTGTCCTCCCCTCGGTCCTCACCTCTGTCCTCACCTCGGTCCTCACCTCGGTCCTCACCTCTTCCCTCCCCTCTGTCCTCACCTCGGTCCTCACCTCTGTCCTCACCTTGGTCCTCACCTCTGTCCTCACCTTGGTCCTCATCTCGGTCCTCACCTCGGTCAGACAAGAACAGATTCTCTTCCTCCAGGCGAGCTCTTCTCAGCATTGTGCTGTGTTGTTGTATATCGGAGATCTTGGCCGTGAGCAGCGATCGTCTTTGTTGTAGATGTGTACAGAAGAGGAGTTCGATGTGTGAAACCACAAATCCTGCGTAACTAATCCCAAGAAGAACACAATGTAACATATTGCAGCTTGCCAGTCCTTCGATGTGACGGCTGCATTCCTTTTCTTTTTTTATGTGGTTTTTATGGATCCCATTTTTGTTCTGCATGCAGCTTACCTGGATGACTCTTTATTCCTGGTGAATGCCATGGAAGATTCTACAACACAGGTGTCAAACACAAGGCCCGCAGGCCGAATCTGGCCCTCCAGGCCATTTCATGTGGCCCTTGCACCTCTCCTGCAGGTACCCCCTAGTCTCCGCCCCCACCTTGTCTCAGCAGCAGAGAGGAGAATAGAACTCCTATGCCAAATCCTGCACCTCTCAGTGCAGCTGCAGCTCCCCCTCATCTCTGCCTCCCCTGGTCTCAGCATTCAGCAGACTCTGGTACCTGACTCCTCTCCCCCTCTGGTCCTCCTCCAGACCCAGCACTTTCTGCTTTCCAGCTCTGCCCCCAAAGGGAGTGCACGGTGATGTAACGGAGGGGGGAGGATTCTTGACATCTGATGTAATGGGGGGACATCTAGTCTGACAGATACAACTGGCCCTTTGAGGGCAGCCATAATGCTGATACTGCCCGCGATGAATGAAGTTTGACACCCCTGACCTACAATGTTCCTCCTGTGGTTGGTGGAATCCGGTATTGTCTCTGGTTGCAGACGTATGGCAGAGGAAATGGTCTGTATAGGACAGCCGGGCCGCCCAGGGCCGTGGATAAGGGGGTAGCACCAGTCTTCCTGTATGGGGCCCAGGCTAGCAGGGGGGCCCAGGCAGATGGGTGAAATGGATGAGGGCAGAGATGGTGATGGGTGTGGCTGGGGGAGAAATTACTGGAACCGATCCCCTGTATGGCTCTCTCTGCAGCAGCTGAAAGCCGGCTTCTTCTCCTCTCCCCCCCCAGAGAGTCAGTAATTGCCCCGCCTACTGCACCCATTACCATCCCTGTGCACCATACATTTCCCCTACTGCCTAGGCCCCCCCCCCCCGTGTGCCCCCACCCCCGCAGTACTGCCACCTCTCCTTCCCACTGGCAACTGCACACAATAGGATCAATCAGGATGGAGAGTGGGGGAAGGGTCTGCTAAATATGTCGCATTTACCAGGCCCTTCCTTTCCTGAATAAACACAATGAGTGATCAGTATCAATTACTCACTGTGTCCGTTCAATACTGTGGTTTTGGGCTGGGGGGCCCTTTCAGGTTGACTGTATGGGACCCCGTGGTTTCTAATAGCAGCCATGAGGCCGACACCTGTGTGCGAGGGTCAGGATGATGAGGGAGAACATCTGCCCCGAGCCGCCTCTGTCACCCATCTCACCTTCCCTGGATGGCGGATCTGAGCTGCAACATACATGGAAGGTTCCACGTTATATGAACACCACACATGGAAGGTTCTACGCTATATGAACACCACACATGGAAGGTTCCACGTTATATAAATACAACACATGGAAGGTTCCCGTTATATAAACACCACACATGGAAGGTTCCACGTTATATGAACACCACACATGGAAGGTTTTACATTATAGAAACACCACACATGGAAGGTTCTACGTTATAGAAACACCACACATGGAAGGTTCCACGTTATAGAAACACCACACATGGAAGGTTTTACATTATAGAAACACCACACATGGAAGGTTCCCGTTATATAAACACCACACGTGGAAGGTTCTACGTCATATGAACACCACACATGGAAGGTTCCACGTTATATAAACACCACACATGGAAGGTTCTACGCTATATGAACACCACACATGGAAGGTTCCACGTTATATAAATACAACACATGGAAGGTTCCCGTTATATAAACACCACACGTGGAAGGTTCTACGTCATATGAACACCACACATGGAAGGTTCCACGTTATATAAATACCACACATGGAAGGTTCCACGCTATAGAAACACCACACATGGAAGGTTCCACGTTATATAAACACCACACATGGAAGGTTCTACGCTATATGAACACCACACATGGAAGGTTCCACGTTATATCAATACAACACATGGAAGGTTCCCGTTATATAAACACCACACGTGGAAGGTTCTACGTCATATGAACACCACACATGGAAGGTTCCACGTTATATAAATACCACACATGGAAGGTTCCACGCTATAGAAACACCACACATGGAAGGTTCTACGTTATAGAAACACCACACATGGAAGGTTCCACGTTATAGAAACACCACACATGGAAGCTTCCACGTTATAGAAACACCACACATGGAAGGTTCCACGTTATATGAACACCACACATGGAAGGTTTTACATTATAGAAACACCACACATGGAAGGATCTACGTTATATAAACACCACACATGGAAGGTTCTACGTTATATAAACACCACACATGGAAGGTTCTACGTTATATAAACACCACACATGGAAGGTTCCACGTTATAGAAACACCACACATGGAAGGTTCCACGTTATATGAACACCACACATGGAAGGTTCTACGTTATAGAAACACCACACATGGAAGGTTCTACGTTATATAAACACGACACATGGAAGGATCTACGTTATATAAACACCACACATGGAAGGTTCCACGTTATAGAAACACCACACATGGAAGGTTCCACGTTATATGAACACCACACATGGAAGGTTCCACGTTATAGAAACACCACACATGGAAGGTTCTACGTTATATAAACACGACACATGGAAGGATCTACGTTATATAAACACCACACATGGAAGGTTCCACGTTATAGAAACACCACACATGGAAGGTTCCACGTTATATAAACACCACACATGGAAGGTTCCACTTTATATAAACACCACACATGGAAGGTTCTACATTATATAAACACCACACATGGAAGGTTCTACATTATAGAAACACCACACATGGAAGGTTCTACATTATATAAACACCACACATGGAAGGTTCCACGTTATATGAACACCACACATGGAAGGTTCCATGTTATCTAAACACCACACATGGAAGGTTCCACGTTATATAAACACCACACATGGAAGGTTCCACGTTATATAAACACCACACATGGAAGGTTCCACGTTATATAAACACCACACATGGAAGGTTCCACGTTAAAGAAACACCACACATGGAAGGTTCCACGTTATATAAACACCACACATGGAAGGTTCCACGTTATATAAACACCACACATGGAAGGTTCCACGTTATAGAAACACCACACAAGGAAGGTTCTACGTTATATAAACACCACACATGGAAGGTTCTACATTATATAAACACCACAAATGGAAGGTTCCACGTTATATGAACACCACACATGGAAGGTTCCATGTTATCTAAACACCACACATGGAAGGTTCCACGTTATATAAACACCACACATGGAAGGTTCCACGTTATATAAACACCACACATGGAAGGTTCTACGTTATATAAACACCACACATGGAAGGTTCCACGTTATAGAAACACCACACATGGAAGGTTCCACGTTATATAAACACCACACATGGAAGGTTCCACGTTATATAAACACCACACATGGAAGGTTTCATGTTATAGAAACACCACACATGGAAGGTTCCACGTTATAGAAACACCACACATGGAAGGTTCCACGTTATCTAAACACCACACATGGAAGGTTCCACGTTATCTGAACACCACACATGGAAGGTTCCACGTTATATAAATACAACACATGGAAGGTTCCCGTTATATAAACACCACACGTGGTAGGTTCTACGTCATATGAACACCACGCATGGAAGGTTCCACGTTATATAAATACCACACATGGAAGGTTCCACGTTATAGAAACACCACACATGGAAGGTTCTACGTTATATAAACACCACACATGGAAGGTTCCACGTTAAAGAAACACCACACATGGAAGGTTCCACGTTATATAAACACCACACATGGAAGGTTCCACGTTATATAAACACCACACATGGAAGGTTCCACGTTATAGAAACACCACACATGGAAGGTTCCACGTTATAGAAACACCACACATGGAAGGTTCCACGTTATCTAAACACCACACATGGAAGGTTCCACGTTATCTAAACACCACACATGGAAGGTTTCACGTTATAGAAACACCACACATGGAAGGTTCCACGTTATAGAAACACCACACATGGAAGGTTCCACGTTATCTAAACACCACACATGGAAGGTTCCACGTTATCTGAACACCACACATGGAAGGTTCCACGTTATATAAACACCACACGTGGTAGGTTCTACGTCATATGAACACCACGCATGGAAGGTTCCACGTTATATAAATACCACACATGGAAGGTTCCACGTTATAGAAACACCACACATGGAAGGTTCTACGTTATAGAAACACCACACATGGAAGGTTCCACGTTATAGAAACACCACACATGGAAGGTTCCACGTTATATGAACACCACACATGGAAGGTTCTACTTTATATAAACACCACACATGGAAGGTTCTACGTTATATGAACACCACACATGGAAGGTTCCACGTTATAGAAACACCACACATGTAAGGTTCCACTTTATATAAACACCACACATGGAAGGTTCCACGTTATATGAACACCACACATGGAAGGTTCTACATTATATAAACACCACACATGGAAGGTTCTACGTTATATAAACACCACACATGGAAGGTTCTACATTATATAAACACCACACATGGAAGGTTCTACATTATATAAACACCACACATGGAAGGTTCCACGTTATATGAACACCACACATGGAAGGTTCTACATTATATAAACACCACACATGGAAGGTTCTACGTTATATAAACACCACACATGGAAGGTTCTACATTATATAAACACCACACATGGAAGGTTCTACGTTATATAAACACCACACATGGAAGGTTCTACATTATATAAACACCACACATGGAAGGTTCTACATTATATAAACACCACACATGGAAGGTTCCACGTTATATGAACACCACACATGGAAGGTTCCATGTTATCTAAACACCACACATGGAAGGTTCCACGTTATATAAACACCACACATGGAAGGTTCCACTTTATATAAACACCACACATGGAAGGTTCCACGTTATATAAACACCACACATGGAAGGTTCCACGTTATAGAAACACCACACATGGAAGGTTCCACATTATATAAACACCACACATGGAAGGTTCCACGTTATATAAACACCACACATGGAAGGTTCCACGTTATATAAACACCACACATGGAAGGTTCCACGTTATAGAAACACCACACATGGAAGGTTCCACATTATCTAAACACCACACATGGAAGGTTCCACGTTATATAAACACCACACATGGAAGGTTCTACGTTATATAAACACCACACATGGAAGGTTCCACGTTATAGAAACACCACACATGGAAGGTTCCACGTTATATAAACACAGCACATGGAAGGTTCTACATTATATAAACACCACACATGGAAGGTTCCACGTTATAGAAACACCACACATGGAAGGTTCCACGTTATCTAAACACCACACATGGAAGGTTCCACGTTATCTGAACACCACACATGGAAGGTTCCACGTTATCTAAACACCACACATGGAAGGTTCCACGTTATATAAACACCACACATGGAAGGTTCCACGTTATATAAACACCACACATGGAAGGTTCTACGTTATATGAACACCACACATGGAAGGTTCTACGTTATATGAACACCACACATGGAAGGTTCCACGTTATAGAAACACCACACATGGAAGGTTCCACGTTATAGAAACACCACACATGGAAGGTTCCACTTTATATAAACACCACACATGGAAGGTTCTATGTTATATAAACACCACACATGGAAGGTTCCACGTTATAGAAACACCACACATGGAAGGTTCTACGTTATATAAACACCACACATGGAAGGTTCCACGTTATAGAAACTCCACACATGGAAGGTTCTACATTATATAAACACCACACATGGAAGGTTCCACGTTATATGAACACCGCACATGGAAGGTTCTACATTATATAAACACCACACATGGAAGGTTCCACGTTATATAAACACCACACATGGAAGGTTCTACATTATATAAACACCACACATGGAAGGTTCCACGTTATATGAACACCGCACATGGAAGGTTCCACGTTATCTAAACACCACACATGGAAGGTTCCACGTTATATAAACACCACACATGGAAGGTTCTACGTTATAGAAACACCACACATGGAAGATTCTACATTATCTAAACACCACACATGGAAGGTTCTACGTTATAGAAACACCACACATGGAATGTTCCACATTATATAAACACCACACATGGAAGGTTCCACGTTATATAAACACCACACATGTAAGGTTCTACATTATATAAACACCACACATGGAAGGTTCTACGTTATATAAACACCACACATGGAAGGTTCCACGTTATATAAACACCACACATGGAAGGTTCTACGTTATATAAACACCACACATGGAAGGTTCCACGTTATAGAAACACCACACATGGAAGGTTCCACGTTATATAAACACCACACATGGAAGGTTCCACGTTATATAAACACCACACATGGAAGGTTCCACGTTATAGAAACACCACACATGGAAGGTTCCACGTTATAGAAACACCACACATGGAAGGTTCCACGTTATCTAAACACCACACATGGAAGGTTCCACATTATCTGAACACCACACATGGAAGGTTCCACGTTATCTAAACACCACACATGGAAGGTTCCACGTTATATAAACACCACACATGGAAGGTTCCACGTTATATAAACACCACACATGGAAGGTTCTACGTTATATGAACACCACACATGGAAGGTTCTACGTTATATGAACACCACACATGGAAGGTTCCACGTTATAGAAACACCACACATGGAAGGTTCCACGTTATAGAAACACCACACATGGAAGGTTCAACTTTATATAAACACCACACATGGAAGGTTCTATGTTATATAAACACCACACATGGAAGGTTCCACGTTATAGAAACACCACACATGGAAGGTTCCACGTTATATAAACACCACACATGTAAGGTTCTACATTATATAAACACCACACATGGAAGGTTCCACGTTATATGAACACCGCACATGGAAGGTTCCACGTTATCTAAACACCACACATGGAAGGTTCCACGTTATATAAACACCACACATGGAAGGTTCTACGTTATATAAACACCACACATGGAAGGTTCTACGTTATAGAAACACCACACATGGAAGGTTCCACGTTATATAAACACCACACATGGAAGGTTCTACATTATATAAACACCACACATGGAAGGTTCCACATTATGTAAACACCACACATGGAAGGTTCTACATTATATGAACACCACACATGGAAGGTTCTACATTGTTACACAACACATGGAAGGTTCTACATTGTTACACCACACATGGAAGACATGGAAGGTTACATAAGCATTGGTCCAATAAAAATGTCTTGAGGTCCGTTCACAGCAGCCGCTGCGTTGCAGCACAGGGGTTGGTGTGCGTTGCCTTGCGGCTCGGCCGGACCAGCGCAGGGATAATGCACCAATACCAGCGCACCGTTCACTCTTTTTTTTACTGAACTTTATTGATATGGCACACAGTGACATTTCATAGAGCCGCCATGCAGTGACCCGCACTGCGCTAGAGAAACTTCTACACGCGGTACTTTATTTCGGCGCACACCGCGTGGGAGTGGAAATCACTACACCACGCCGCTGGATTGGCTGCCTGGGTCAGTCCTTTTTTTATTTAGAGGGGATTTTTTTTTTTAGAGGAAATTTGAAAAATAAACACGCGGGGTTCCCCTTTAAACCAATGACCACGAAAAGTGCCTTCTGTGCTTCAAAGTTTCTAAACAAAGTTGGAGTGGAGAAGGATCCTCCTCCTGCTGCCTGTCTGGGATAATTATTCACATAGAGATCCCAGGGAGGAGATAT
Organism: Staurois parvus; assembly: GCF_062004578.1. Classification (NCBI taxonomy): domain Eukaryota; kingdom Metazoa; phylum Chordata; class Amphibia; order Anura; family Ranidae; genus Staurois; species Staurois parvus. The sequence continues at coordinate 122,887 of NW_028319201.1, read as the reverse complement.
TCTGGGGGTTCGCTGCAGGAAATGTGCTAATTTGCATACTAGCAGCTGTTTCAGCTGGAGGCAAAAAATGTTCATTTTTTTTCTTTTTTTTTTTTTGGAAATGCAATCTTCATCTTCTCGTTGCATATTCACTGTGTGTGAAGGTTCCCACGTATCTGGGTCATGTTACATCTAGTAGAAGTCGGTCACATTCGCCCGGACTTGCTCTGGAAGACTTCTCCAAGTTCTAATGAGAGTCGGGGTGACACCCCGACATTTATATCCACGCGGGGAGCACCGACACCTTCATCCAATCACTATGGAATACGTCAAGGCAGACGCTGATTGTCCAAAAACAGGATGGGATGGGGGGTGAAACTTGTGGAACTGTTCGAGTTTCATGGTCCCATCCTTGGTGTCTGCGTAGGTGTCAATCATTTGAATCACGTGGCTGAAGGTGTGAACGGTTGTCAAGTGGCCGGGATAGAAATGTTAGAACAACATTATCTGTGGCAGACAGGAGCTCCCAGGGGCCCCTACCCCTGTTCTGGGATGGCTGTTCCAGTTTGCACACTCCATCCGGACATGTCTGAGCACAAGGCGATGGACCCCAAGTTGCCCGGGTGGTGAAAGTGAGTCTAACCATTCACAGAGCCCGTTAAAGAGAAAACCCGAGGTGCTGATACCAAGCAGAGGATCCAAAGAGGGAACTGTAACCGGGCTGTACACACCACTAGATGATCTTGCTGACCTGATGAGAGAGTTGTGTTCTCAAATGCGTGATGATATTGCGCATCTGGTGAGTGCGCAATTTTTCTATTACCAGATATACCACCTTTGATTTGGAGATAGGAGGTTGGAACACCTTTGCTGAGATCTCTTGGAGGATCCCCGCGTTCAATATTTGGACTTATATAGCACTATAGCCACCTTGAGTGGTTCTCTTTAGATTCATTTATATTGGATCACTTATTGGACTCTTGTATATGATCTTATCACAAACACTTGTGTCACTTTATTTGATGATTTATGGTCACCTATTAGCAGGGGCGGACTGACAACTCATGGGGCCCCCGGGCAATAGGGGATCATGGGGCCCCTGTGTCCTTGCCCACACTCAAAGCACACCCAAAAAAGCCTATAAAAGGTACCAGGGGCATTTCATGGGGCCCCCTACTGACCCCGGGCCCTCGGGCAGTGCCCGAGTGCTTGAATGATCAGTCCACCCCTGCCTATTAGCATTTATAGCACTTTATTATCTATATATTGATAATCGATGATTCATTATTTGTCATTTGCATAAGCACTTTAATTTTGATTCTAGCACTGCATCCATATACAGGGTGCAGCAACATAACTTCCTTTTTTGAAATGCGTGCCATTCAGGCTGTAGCGGCCATAGCGGGGCGGGAGTGGTCTCAGGCGACAGGCGTAGTTCTAAAGTTTTTGTTCTCTTCCAGGTCAGTCATCATCATGCGTTGGAACAGTGAGCAGCGTGCGTTTGCCGTAGAGGCCTACTTTTCGAACGGATTTTCTGTGATCCCAACCCAACGCGCCTTCCGACATCGCTTCAATGTAGCCCCGTTGGGCCGTGTCCCGGACCGGAAATCAATTGTTACGTGGCTCACTACGTTCAGACAAACCGCGAGTACGACAAGACGAAGAGCTGGAGTCCCTCGACCCATCAGATCACCAGAGAACATCGAAGCAGTGAGAGCTTCAATCTTGCGATCCCCGCAGCGTTCTGCGCGCAAACATGCGTCTGCCCATGGACTTTCGGAAAATTGCCAACATACCCGCTGCTATGCTGGTAATGAAAAACGCCAGAAATCAGCTTATTCAGTGTATGGACAATGGGGGGCGTCACCTACCTGATATGATTTTCAAAACTGTGTAAAACAGAACTTTAGATATGTACCTACAGTGGGGATGGAAAGTTTGGGCCCCCCAGCTAAAAATTTGTATTAATGTGCATAAAGAAGCCAAGGAAAGATGGAAAAATCTCCAAAAGGCATCAAATTACAGATTAGACATTCTTATAATATGTCAACAAAAGTTAGATTTTATTTCCATCATTTACACTTTCAAAATAACAGAAAACAAAAAAATGGCGTCTGCAAAAGTTTGGGCCCCCTGCAGAATTTATAGCATGCACTGCCCCCTTTGCCAAGCTGAGACCTGCCAGTGTCATGGATTGTTCTCAATCATCGTCTGGGAAGACCAGGTGATGTCAATCTCAAAGGTTTTAAATGCCCAGACTCATCTGACCTTGCCCCAACAATCAGCGCCATGGGTTCTTCTAAGCAGTTGTCTAGAAAACTGAAACTGAAAATAGTTGACGCTCACAAAGCTGGAGAAGGCTATAAGAAGATAGCAAAGCGTTTTCAGATGTCAATATCCTCTGTTCGGAATGTCATTAAGAAATGGCAGTCATCAGGAACAGTGGAAGTTAAAGCAAGATCTGGAAGACCAAAAAAAATATCAGACAGAACAGCTCGCAGGATTGTGAGAAAAACCATTCAAAACCCACATTTGACTGCACGATCCCTCCAGAAAGATCTGGCAGACACTGGAGTTGTGGTCACTATTCCACTATAAAGAGATACTTGTACATATGGTCTTCATGGAAGAGTCATCAGAAGAAAACCTCTTCTACGTCCTCACCACAAAAATCATCGTTTGAACTTTGCAAATGAACATATAGACAAGCCTGATGCATTTTGGAAACAAGTTCTGTGGACCGACGAGGTTAAAATTGAACTTTTTGGCTGGAATGAGCAAAGGTACGTTTGGAGAAGAAGAGGCACAGAATTGAATGAAAAGAACCTCTGTCCAACTGTGAAGCATGGGGTTGGATCAATCATGCTTTGGGGTTGTGTTGCAGCCAGTGGCACAGGGAACTTCTCACGAGTAGAAGGAAAAATGGATTCAATAAAATTTCAGCAAATTTTGGATGGTAACTTGATGCCATCTGTGAAAAAGCTGAAGTTAAAGAGAGGATGGCTTCTACAAATGGATAATGATCCTAAACACACCTCGAAATCCACGGGGGATTACATCAAGAGGCGTAAACTGAAGGTTTTGCCATGGCCTTCACAATCTCCTGACCTCAACATCATTGAAAATCTATGGATAGACCTTAAAAGAGCCGTGCGTGACAGACAGCCCAGAAATCTCAAAGAACTGGAAGACTTTTGTAAGGAAGAATGGGCAAAGATACCTCAAACAAGAATTGAAAGACTCTTGGCTGGCTACAAAAAGCGTTTACAAGCTGTGATACTTGCCAAAGGGGGCAGTACAAGATATTAACTCTGCAGGGTTTTGCAGACGCCATTTTTTTGCTTTCTGCTATTTTGAAAGTGTAAATGATGGAAATAAAATCTAACTTTTGTTGACATATTATAAGAATGTCTAATCTGTAATTTGATGCCTTTTGGAGATTTTTCCATCTTTCCTTGGCTTCTTTATGCACATTAATACAAATTTTTAGCTGGGGTGCCCAAACTTTCCATCCCCACTGTACATTATTAAAGACAATAAAAACAATTCTGATTCATAAAATGGGTTTTATTGCGTTTTGAAAAAAGGAAGTTATGTTGCCGCACCCTGTATTATCATTGTTCCAGTTTGACGCCAAATAGCCTCTTTCATTATTATTATTATTATTATTATACAGGATTTATGGCGCCAACAGTTTGCTCAGCGCTTTACGATATAACGGGAGACAATACAGCAATGATACAATGAAAACGAAAGATTAAGAGGGCCCTGTGCATAAGAGCTTACAATCTAACAGATTCCTCTTGCAAACTACACTCACTGGCCACTTTATGAGGTCCACCTTGCTAGTCCCGAGTTGGACCCCCTTTTGCCTTCATTCTTTGTGGTGTACATTCAAGATGTTGGAAACGTTCCTCAGAGATTTTGCTCCATATTGACATGATGGCGTCACGCATTTGCTGCAGATTTCTCGGCTGCACATCCATGAAGAGAATCTTCTGTTCCACCACATCCCAAAGGTGCTCTATTGGATGGAGATCTGGTGACTGTGGAGGCCATTGGAGTGCAGAGACCTCATTGTCATGTTCCAGAAACCAGTTGGAGATGATCTGAGCTTTGTGACATGGAGCATTATCCTGGTGGAAGGAGCCATCAGAAGATGGGGATACTGGAGTCATGAAGGGATGGACATGGTCAGCAACAATACTCAGGTAGGCTGTGGGGTTTAAACAATGCTCAGTTGGTACTAAGGGGCCCAAAGTGTGGCAAGAATATCTCCCCCACACCATGACACCACCACCACCAACCTGAACCATTGATACAAGGCAGGATGGATCCCCCACACCATGACACCACCACCACCAACCTGAACCATTGATACAAGGCAGGATGGATCCACCACACCATGACACCACCACCACCACCAGCCTGAACCATTGATACAAGGCAGGACGGATCCCCCACACCATGACACCACCACCAGCAGCCTGAACCATTGATACAAGGCAGGATCGATCCACCTCACCATGACACCACCACCACCAGCCTGAACCATTGATACAAGGCAGGGTGGATCCATCACACCATGACATCACCACCACCAGCCTGAACCATTGATACAAGGCAGGATGGATCCCTCACACCATGACTCCACCACCACCAGCCTGAACCATTGATACAAGACAGGATCAATCCACCACACCATGACATCACCACCAACAGTGGACAGTTCCCAGGGGTGTCCATGCATTAAGACAGCCCTATTCCTACAACCAGTACAGGAGGTGTCTCCTCTCCTCTGCTTTATTCCCCAGACTCCAAGAATGCTTTGACAGCATTTGTCCAAACAAACCAGTGGTCCAATCACGTGTGTATGCCCTACCATCGTACGATTTACTAGTAATATTACTTCCTTATGAAGCACTTTGTTCCAGTCCTTCTGGGATTTGTAGCTCCACCAATGGTGGGGAACCAATATCATGGTGTAGCTTGCTGTGCCACTGCCCATCCCATCATTTTGAAAGAGTGGGAGCAACACACTATATACCGTATATATAGAACCTCAACTATTGCCCCTCCCATCACCCAGAGAGCACACAATAGTCAATCTGTGCAATGCTCCAGGAAAATCTCTGAAGACATAATTGATGTGAATGGACACTGGAGACACGCTGCAAGGCCACCTTTCTCAACTAGTATTCCTTGAAGGTTTTCTAGGGGATTCCTTGACTGATCTCCCACTCTACTTCCAGAGTTGGCGTCATTTGGCAGAGAAAGCAACATGGGACCAGTGGAGCCTCTGCTTACGAAACTTAAATAAGTAACTACTGATCCCAATGATCATTTAAGCTCTTTGTAAGGGGGGTCATTTCTTCCACTGACCCCCAATGTAAGGGACATTCTTCTCACTGACCACCAATGTAAGGGACATTCTTCCCACTGACCCCCAATGTAAGGGACATTCCTCCCACTGACCCCCAATGTAAGGGACATTCTTCCCACTGACCACCAATGTAAGGGACATTCTTCTCACTGATCACCAATGTAAGGGACATTCTTCTCACTGATCACCAATGTAAGGGACATTCTTCTCACTGATCACCAATGTAAGGGACATTCCTCCCACTGACCACCAATGTAAGGGACATTCTTCTCACTGATCACCAATGTAAGGGACAATCTTCCGTCTGATCACCAATGTAAGGGACATTCTTCCCACTGACCACCAATGTAAGGGACATTCTTCCCACTGACCACCAATGTAAGGGACATTCTTCCCAATGACCACCAATGTAAGGGACATTCTTCCCACTGACCCCCAATGTAAGGGACATTCCTCCCACTGATCCCCAATGTAAGGGACATTCTTCCCACTGATCACCAATGTAAGGGACATTCTTCCCACTGATCACCAATGTAAGGGACATTCTTTCCACTGACCACCAATGTAAGGGACATTCTTCCCACTGATCACCAATGTAAGGGACATTCTTCTCACTGACGACCAATGTAAGGGACATTCTTCCCACTGATCACCAATGTAAGGGACATTCTTTCCACTGACCACCAATGTAAGGGACATTCTTCCCACTGATCACCAATGTAAGGGACATTCTTCTCACTGACGACCAATGTAAGGGACATTCTTCCCACTGACCACCAATGTAAGAGATATTCTTCCCACTGACCCCCAATGTAAGGGGCATTCTTCCCACTGACCACCAATGTAAGGGACATTCTTCCCACTGACCCCCAATGTAAGGGAGATTCTTTCCACTGACCACCGATGTAAGGGACATTCTTCCCGCCGACCACCAATGTAAGGGACATTCTTCCCACTGACCACCAGTGTAAGGGACATTCTTCCCACTGACCCCCAATGTAAGGGACATTCTTCCCACTGACCACCAATGTAAGGGACATTCTTCCCAATGACCACCAATGTAAGGGATATTCTTCCCACTGACCACCAATGTAAGGGACATTCTTCTCACTGACCCCCAATGTAAGGGATATTCTTCCCACTGACCACCAATGTAAGGGACATTCTCCCCACTGACCACCAATGTAAGGGACATTCTCCCCACTGACCACCAATGTATCCAAGCACATCTCTGACCACCAACATAAGTGGGGTCCTCTTCTCGCTGGTAGCCGCCTTCCATCGACCACAAATGCAAGTGTCCTTCTGCACTGACCACCAATATTAGAGGGCACCCTGCTTGCTGATCTCTCTAATATACTCGAAGAAGTAGAAATAAGGTTTCTCAGGGGTCTTCTTAGGCCTGAAAATGATTACAAGGGTCTCTCTAGGATGCCGTAGAAGACAGCCGGAGACTGGGGGACATGTCACATGAGGGGGACAGAGATCACTGACACTTTTTATAATCATTGCTGTCACTTCCACTACTGGCTGCTGGGGCCAAGGGCACCACAATAAATGTGAAGGTGCTGCAGGCTGGGCTCCGGGACTCTAAAGAAAGAACACAAGACATGAGGTGTCACCTGCTTTCCTGTATCTACAGCGGACTCGTGATGGGCGCCCTCATTTGGCATCAGCTGGGAAGGCAAACAACTCTGAGATCTGACATTTCCAGAGGAGGCCGAGTGCTGATCTGTTTCCTGGGCTGGGATCTCCGGCTCTCGCTTTGTTCTTTGTGTCTTCTGTGGGAGAAATGAGGACGCATGAAGACGTTCCATAAATTCCATCGTGAGTCACAATTTGCTAGTTTGGTAAGGCCGGGGTCTTACAAGGGTACAAAGGGGGTCTTACAAGGGTACAAAGGGGGTCTTACAATGCTACGAGGGGGTCTTATAAGGGTACAAAGGGGGTCTTACAATGGTACAAAGGGGGTCTTACAGTGGTACGAGGGAGTCTTACAATGGTACGAAGGGGGTCTTACAATGGTACGAAGGGGGTCTTACAAGGGTACAAAGGGGGTCTTACAATGGTACGAAGGGGGTCTTACAATGGTATGAAGGGGCTCTTAAAATGGTACGAAGGGGGTCTTACAATGGTACGAGGGGGGTCTTACAATGGTACGAAGGGGGTCTTACAATGGTACGAGGGGGGTCTTCAAAAAGTTTCTGCACTTTTTTAAAACTCTATCATATATATAAAAGTGCGGAAACTATTTGACGACCCCTCATACATTATTGTAGAATCACCGAACTCAGAAATGTTTATCAGTAACGTCCAGTTCAATATCTCACTCAGCTTTACCATCTGGAAGACGAACTTTATGTTCTTGCGGTTTGTTCTAATAAATTACATTTCCTCTTTTTGAAAGATCTCTGCCGAGTCCCCGTAACTACCCATCAGTGTGATCTACTGCATCCGGACTTCATGTCCCATGATCCTTTGCATGCTGCTTATAAAGCACAGAACCAGAGCAGCTGAGCTTCAGTCTTTGGGCCCGGTCCATTATAGCCATAATGTCCACAAACCCCATAATGTCCATAATCCCCATAATGTCCATAAATCCCAAAATGTCCATAATCCCCATAATGTCCATAATGTCCATAATCACATAGTGCCCATAATCCCCATAATGTCCATAATCCCCATAATGTCCATAATCCCAATAATGCCCATAATCCCCATAATGCCCATGATGTCCATAATCCCCATGATGTCCATAATCCCCATAATGTCCACAAACCCCATAATGTCCATAATGCCCATAATGTCCATAATCCCCATAATGTCCACAATCCCCATAATGTCCACAAACCCCATAATGTCCATAATGCCCATAATGTCCATAAACCCCATAATGTCCATAATCCCCATAATGTCCATAATCCCCATAATGTCCATAAACCCCATAATGTCCATAATCCCCATAATCCCCATAATGTCCATAAACCCCATAATCCCCATAATGTCCATAATGTCCATAAACCCCATAATCCCCATAATGTCCATAATGTCCATAATGTCCATAATCCCCATAATGTCCATAAACCCCATAATCCCCATAATGTCCATAATGTCCATAAACCCCATAATCCCCATAATGTCCATAAACCCCATAATCCCCATAATGTCCATAATGTCCATAAACCCCATAATCCCCATAATGTCCATAAACCCCATAATCCCCATAATGTCCATAATCCCCATACTGCCCAAAATAATGCATTCAGGTCTAACCTGTATATATTTCAGTAAATATATATATATATACATATATTTGTAAATGCAATCCAAAAATGTAGATTTGTATTTTTAAAGACAAACATATTTGAAATGTATTTTTTAAAAATGGGCCCTTAGAGCGATGGATTCGGGTTTTTTCGGAAGGCTTTCTGTGTCTGTGAGCGGATTTTCCATCTCGCACAATGCAGCTCGGATCACTAGGCACAGCAGGAGAGATGGTTCCTGCCAGCGTTGGGGTATCACAGCGTGGTGTGTATGTGGGGGCTGCCACAACATATGTCACAACACATGGTGAGACCCGTCTGCTCTCCTGAAGAGACGGCAGACTGAACGCTCAGCCGGTATTATATTTTATTTCCGCGTCACCAGATATGCCGAGACGGCTCTCCCCGATGTTACTTCATATGAAGGTGGACCCGCAGCCCAGTGTCTATGGCTGACCCAAAGCGGAACTGGGATCTCTTTGTATTTTATTCCTGTACAGGGTGCCAGGGGCGGACTGACCATTCGGGCACTCAGGCACTGTCCGAGGGCCCGGGGTCAGTAGGGGGCCCCATGAGATGCCCCTGGTACCTTTCATAGGCTTTTTTGGGTGTGGTTTTGAGTGTGGGCGAGGACACAGGGGCCCCATGATTCCCTATTGCCCAGGGGCCCTATGAGCAGGGGTGGACTGTCCATTTGGAAACTCGGGCACTGCCCGAGGGCACGGGTCAGTATGGGGCCCCATGAGATGCCCTGGTATCTTTTTCATAGGCTTTTTGGAGTTTGGGCAAGGACACAGGGGCCCCATGATCCCCTATTGCCCGGGGGCCCCATGAGTTGTCAGTCCGCCCCTGCCTATGAGTTATCAGTCCACCCCTGCAGAGCGCCCCCCAAGTCTGAGCACATAGGCAAAAGGCACGTTTTCAATCAATTTCAATACATTTTTCAACATTTTATTTTATTGGAATATTAATCAATAACGTCTTCAATGCGATCTCCACCATTCGTGATGCAACGTTCCATGCACTTTGCAAGATTCACATGAACCCCATGCAGCAACTCTATTGTATAGTTGCATCACAAATTGTATAGTGTATGGCCAGCCTAATGCCGGCCATAGACGGGTTGAAAATCAGCCGATTTTATGTCCGGAAAAAAAATCGGCCGATTTTTGCACCGTTAGTGGGTTTATTGGTCGGCCGTTTTTTGCTAATTTTTTTATCGGGCATGTTGGAAAATTTGCGGCCGATTTTCCCAGCAATAATAGGCAAATCGGCCAATCGTTTTACCGATAAAAAATCTGCGCATGAGCCGTGGCCTGCAAGAAGAAGAAAAAGAAGAAGAAAAGTAAGAAGAAGAAGATGAAAAAGAAGAAGAAGAAGAATTCCAGTCCGCTATTATATTTTATATGAAAGTCTTGCGGTTGCAACAATGTATCCATTTGTATCCGAATAAAACCATCTGTATCCGAAATGGATACAAATGGATACATTGTTGCAACCACAACCGGAGCTCTCTGCAGGGACAGAAGTAATTATGGGGTTAAATCCCGGCCGTAGACGGGACGAAAACCGGCTGATTTTTTTACTGTTGGTGGTAACGTCGGCCGATCGAACGACCGATTTTTCGGTTTTTTTTTTTTTTTTAAAACCGCCGGTTTTTGACCCGTCTATGGCCTGCTTAAGGCTGAGAGGCCATTAAAGGTCATGTGCGTGGAAAGGCAGGCGGCCCAATACTTTTGGCAATATAGTGTGTGTGTATATATATATATATATTTTTTTAAATTATTTTTATTTACCTAAAGTAGTATTGTGATTATATCAGGGGCGGACTGACAACTCATGGGGCCCCCAGGCAATAGGGGATCATGGGGCCCCTGTGTCCTTGCCCAAACTCAAAAAAGCCTATGAAAAAGGTACCAGGGGCATCTCATGGGGCCCCCTACTGACCCGGGGCCCTCGGGCAGTGCCCCAGTTTCCAAATGGTCAGTCCGCCCCTGGATTATATACAGTGATTAGACAAAAATATGGAAACACTACATGATTAGACGACATGTTTGGAGTTGAAATTGATGTAGCATTCTTTTGCTCCCGCTGTGTGATGAGACACCCAGCTAACAGGTGGGAAGCCTCACTTTCCTCATTCGCTGCCAGTAATACGGAGTCATGTCAGAGCTTACTGAGCTTCATAGATGGGAATTGTTGGTGCCGCTTAGCCAGCTCCTCTGTGACTGAAGTTGGCAAGGTATTTGCGAGGTCCCGTATTAGAGGTTATGGCGGCGCATACAGTTTCTGGGAAAACGTCGTCTGATAAGTGCGGTCGGCAGGGTCATCTGACCGAAGGAGACAAAAGGACATTGCGCAGGATTGTGACCCGGAGTCAGAAAACAACCGCTGCAAAAGTGACCCCTTTTTTCAAGTTTCCTCGTGTGACCTGACACCTAAGAACACATGAGCTCTAACTGCCATACACTGTTATTGGGGAACTACAAGTCCCAGCATATGCCTGCTGCTCTGGAAACATGGCCTGGTTCATGCGGGTAATGTCTATCATGCTGGTGCTTGTAGTTCCACAGCAGATGGAAGTTACAGGGTGCCCAAGCTTGCATTAGTGCCACTGGAACTACAAGAACCAGCATGCCAGGCCTGTCTCCCATTGCCCTTGATTGGCTTCATTGTTCAATGCGGAATGTTTCCTAGAAAATATTTCATTTCTATCTTTTTGTTAGTGTGCCACAGAATAAATCTCTGCGTTTTGTTTGGTGGAGGAAGAACAAAAAAGTATTCATAATATTGCCCTCCCGAGGATCCCCCCCCACCCCCCTCCTGACCGGGACATGTTTCGCGATACGGCGCTGCGTTTCTTTAACTGACAATTGCGCGGTCATGCAACGCCACGCCCTAATGAAATGTACATCCTTTTTTCCCACGAATAGAGCTTTATTTCGGTGGTATTTGATCTCCTGTGCACTTTTTATTTTTTGCGCTATAAACAAAAAAAGGCCGATAATTTTGGGGAAAAAAACTATATTTTGGACTTTTTGCTATTCAACACATCCAGTAAAAAAATTGAAAACATCAAACTTCGTCATAAATTTTGGCCAAGATGTCTCCCGCTCCGTGTCTTCACTACAAAAAAATCCCAAACCGTGGAAATGAATTTGTTTACGTGAAAGTTATAGCGTCTACCAATGGCGGGATAGATAGGGGGATTTTTATTTTTTTATACTAGTAATGGCGGCGATCAGCGACTTATAGCGGGACTGACTCGGTACATTGTATGGGTGGCGGTCCTGTGGTTACATTGTATCGGTGGCGGTCCTGTGGTTACATTGTATCGGTGGCGGTCCTGTGGTTACATTGTATTGGTGGTGGTCCTGTGGTTACATTGTATCCGTGGCGGTCCTGTGGGTTACATTGTATTGGTGGCGGTCCTGTGGACACATTGTATCAGTGGCGGTCCTGTGGGTTACATTGTATCGGTGGCGGTCCTGTGGACACATTGTATCGGTGGCGGTCCTGTGGGTTACATTGTATCGGTGGTGGTCCTGGGGACACATTGTATCGGTGGCGGTCCTGGGGACACATTGTATCGGTGGCGGTTCTGTGGGTTACATTGTATCGGTGGCGGTCCTGTGGACACATTGTATCGGTGGCGGTCCTGTGGATTCATTGTATCGGTGGCGGTCATGTGGATTCATTGTATCGGTGGCGGTCCTGTGGACACACTGTATCGGTGGCGGTACTGTGGATTCATTGTATCGGTGGCGGTCCTGTGGTTACATTGTATCGGTGGCGGTCCTGTGGGTTACATTGTATCAGTGGCGGTCCTGTGGGTTACATTGTATCGGTGGTGGTCCTGGGGACACATTGTATCGGTGGCGGTCCTGTGGGTTACATTGTATCGGTGGCGGTCCTGTGGACACATTGTATCGGTGGCGGTCCTGTGGGTTACATTGTATTGGTGGCGGTCCTGTGGACACATTGTATCGGTGGCGGTCCTGTGGGTTACATTGTATCGGTGGTGGTCCTGGGGACACATTGTATCGGTGGCAGTCCTGGGAACACATTGTATCGGTGGCGGTCCTGTGGGTTACATTGTATCGGTGGCGGTCCTGTGGACACATTGTATCGGTGGCGGTCCTGTGGGTTACATTGTATTGGTGGCGGTCCTGTGGACACATTGTATCGGTGGCGGTCCTGTGGGTTACATTGTATCGGTGGTGGTCCTGGGAACACATTGTATCGGTGGCGGTCCTGGGGACACATTGTATCGGTGGCGATCCTGTGGGTTACATTGTATCGGTGGTGGTCCTGGGGACACATTGTATCGGTGGCGGTCCTGTGGACACATTGTATTGGTGGCGGTCCTGTGGACACATAGTATCGGTGGCGGTCCTGTGGGTTACACTGTACCGGTGGCGGTCCTGTGTACACATTGTATCGGTGGGGGTCCTGTGGACACATTGTATCGGTGGCGGTCCTGTGGATACATTGTTTCGGTGGCGGTCCTGTGGACACATTGTATCAGTGGCGCTCCTGTGGACACATTGTATCGGTGGCACTCCTGTGGGTTACATTGTATCGGTGGCGCTCCTGTGGGCACATTGTATCGGTGGCGGTCCTGTGGTTACATTGTATCGGTGGCGGTCCTGTGGATTCATTGTATCAGTGGCGGTCCTGTGGTTACATTGTATCGGTGGCGCTCCTGTGGATACACTGTATCGGTGGCGGTCCTGTGGACACACTGTATCGGTGGCGGTCCTGTGGACACATTGTATCGGTGGCGGTACTGTGGATTCATGTATCGGTGGCGGTACTGTGGGTTACATTGTATCGGTGGCGGTCCTGTGGGTTACATTGTATCGGTGGCGGTCCTGTGGTTACATTGTATCGGTGGCGGTCCTGTGGATACATTGTATCGGTGGCGGTCCTGTGGTTACATTGTATCGGTGGCGCTCCTGTGGATACATTGTATCGGTGGTGGTCCTGTGGTTACATTGTATCGGTGGCGGTCCTGTGGTTACAATGTATCGGTGGCGGTCCTGTGGGTTACATCATATCGGTGGCGGTCCTGTGGTTACATCGTATCGGTGGCGGTCCTGTGGACACATTGTATCGGTGGCGGTCCTGTGGATATATTGTATCGGTGGCGGTCCTGTGGGTACATTGTATCGGTGGCGCTCCTGGGGACACATTGTATCGGTCCTGTGGACACATTGTATCGGTGGCGGTCCTGTGGTTACATTGTATCGGTGGCGGTCCTGTGGATTCATTGTATCGGTGGCGGTCCTGTGGTTACATTGTATCCGTGGCGGTCCTGTGGTTACATTGTATCGGTGGCGCTCCTGTGGATACATTGTATCGGTGGTGGTCCTGTGGTTACATTGTATCGGTGGCGGTCCTGTGGATACATTGTATCGGTGGCGGTCCTGTGGTTACATTGTATCGGTGGCGCTCCTGTGGATACATTGTATCGGTGGTGGTCCTGTGGTTACATTGTATCGGTGGCGGTCCTGTGGTTACAATGTATCGGTGGCGGTCCTGTGGGTTACATCATATCGGTGGCGGTCCTGTGGTTACATCGTATCGGTGGCGGTCCTGTGGACACATTGTATCGGTGGCGGTCCTGTGGATACATTGTTTCGGTGGCGGTCCTGTGGACACATTGTATCGGTGGCGCTCCTGTGGTTACATTGTATCGGTGGCGCTCCTGTGGTTACATTGTATCGGTGGCGCTCCTGTGGACACATTGTATCGGTGGCGCTCCTGTGGTTACATTGTATCGTGGCGGTCCTGTGGATTCATTGTATCGGTGGCGGTCCTGTGGGTTACATTGTATCGGTGGCGGTCCTGTGGACACATTGTATCGGTGGCGGTCCTGTGGACACATTGTATCGGTGGCGGTCCTGTGGACACATTGTATCGGTGGCGGTCCTGTGCACACATTGTATCGGTCCTGTGGACACATTGTATCGGTGGCGCTCCTGTGGATACATTGTATCGGTGGCGGTCCTGTGGGTACATTGTATCGGTGGCGCTCCTGGGGACACATTGTATCGGTCCTGTGGACACATTGTATTGGTGGCGGTCCTGTGGATACATTGTATCGGTGGCGGTCCTGTGGTTACATTGTATCGGTGGCGGTCCTGTGGATTCATTGTATCGGTGGCGGTCCTGTGGTTACATTGTATCCGTGGCGGTCCTGTGGTTACATTGTATCGGTGGCGCTCCTGTCGGTGGCGCTCCTGTGGACACATTGTATCGGTGGCGGTCCTGTGGGTTACATTGTATCGGTGGCGCTCCTGTGGACACATTGTATCGGTGGTGGTCCTGTGGCTACATTGTATCGGTGGCGGTCCTGTGGCTACATTGTATCGGTGGCGGTCCTGTCGGTGGCGCTCCTGTGGACACATTGTATCGGTGGCGGTCCTGTGGGTTACATTGTATCGGTGGCGGTTCTGTGGCTACATTGTATCGGTGGCGGTCCTGTGTACACATTGTATCGGTGGCGGTCCTGTGGCTACATTGTATCGGTGGCGCTCCTGTCGGTGGCGCTCCTGTGGACACATTGTATCGGTGGCGGTCCTGTGGTGACATTGTATCAGCGGGGCAGCTGCCAGCTCTCGGGAGCGCGCCTCGCTCTCCGCACATGCTCAGTGCCTTGGCATACAGTACTGTGCCCATATATAGCTCAGGCCCCGCCCCCTCCAGAGCTCCGATCAGCTTCAAATCCGGTCCGATCCCCCGCCGGCCGCCGCTGCCCTCCGGACCAGGTACGTCACCGACCACCAGGGGCTGCGGGGGGGACCCGGTCCGGGCTGTGGGGGAGGGGAGGGGTGCTCTGTGACCGGACTATTATGGGCTGTGTACTAGAATCCCTGTCACTGGTCACACAGGAGAGCGTTAGAGATCCGACCCCGGGGGGGGGGGACATGAGCTGTGCTGGGGGGCGATCTATAGAAGAGAGTGTTAGAACTTCATGTCATGGAGAGATGGCTGAATGTCCCCCCCCCCAGGATATGGACAGGACCTGTCAGTAACGTATTACCGGAGAGTGTTGGAGGTCCTCGTCATGCTGGGACATTAGCGGTGACTGTGACCTCCCGGGAATGTCTTCTCTCTGCGGAGGGGGGGCTGCACTTCCACATGTGGGGGCTCTGCAGGAACTGATCACATAAGGGACTGTTAGAACCAGTTGTGTGGCTGAGTCCCTGTCATTGAATGTCACTCCATTGGGCTCCCCATCAACAGGGACTGTCACTGATCACATGTTCTAGGTGACTGTTAGAACTTATTGTCATGGTGGGGCTGGGCCCCTATCACTGCATGTGACTCCAGGGGCCCCTGTGTGTCCTGTTACTGCAGGGAGGAAACATTATCGGCCGTTAGGGTGCATGCACACTGGAGGCTGAGAGCGCCCGACGCTGAGAACCCCCGCCCCCCCCGACGCTGAGAACCCCCGCCCCCCCCGACGCTGAGAACCCCCGCCCCCCCCCCCGACGCTGAGAACTTCTGCCCCAATGCTGAGAACCCCAATGCTGAGAACCCCCGCCCCCCGACGCTGAGAACCCCCGCCACGATGCTGAGAACCCCCGCCCCCCGACGCTGAGAACTTCTGCCCCAATGCTGAGAACCCCCGCCCCCCGACGCTGAGAACCCCCGCCCCGATGCTGAGAATCCCAATGCTGAGAACCCCCGCCCCCTGATGCTGAGAACTTCTGCCCCAATGCTGAGAACCCCTGCCCCCCGATGCTGAGAACCCCAATGCTGAGAACCCCCGACGCTGAGAACTTCTGCCCCGATGGTGAGAACCCCAATGCTGAGAACCCCTGCCCCCCGACGCTGAGAACCCCCGACGCTGAGAACCCCCGACGCTGAGAACTCCAATGCTGAGAACCCCCGCCCCCGACGCTGAGAACTCCCGCCCCCGACGCTGAGAATCCCCGACGCTGAGAACCCCAATGCTGAGAACCCCCGCCCCTGAGAACCCCCGCCCCTGAGAACCCCCGCCCCTGAGAACCCCCGACGCTGAGAACCCCTGCCCCGGACTCTGAGAGCGCCCACCCCGGGTGCTGAGAACCCCCGACGCTGAGAACCCACGCCCCCCGGATGTTGAGAGCGCCCACCCCTGGTGCTGAGAACCCCCGCCCCCCGGATGTTGAGAGCGCCCGCCCCTGGTGCTGAGAACCCCCGCCCCCCGGATGTTGAGAGCGCCCGCCCCTGGTGCTGAGAACCCCCGCCCCCCGGATGTTGAGAGCGCCCGCCCCTGGTGCTGAGAACCCCCGATGCTGAGAACACCCGCCCCGGACACTGAGAGCACTCGCCCCAGATGCTGAGAACCCCAGATGCTGAGAGCGCCCGCCACAGACACGGAGACAACCCTCCCCGAATGCGGAGAGCACCCATCGCAGACGCCGAGAGCGCCCGCCCCAGACACTGGTTGCTGGTATGCGTCTAGTAACGCGTCTAGTATTACCGCGCTGACACGTGTTTTTACCGCGCTTGGCGTTTTTCTGTGAAGCCACTCCTCTCCCGGGTGCGATTCTCCTGCCTTCAGGAGGGGAGCATTTTGCTGCCCTAAACTCTGGTAAAAGCCTATGTGTGGGGGGGGGGGGGAGATTTACTGAAACTAGAGAGTGCCAAATCTGGTGCAGCTGTGCATGGCAGCCAATCAGCTTCTAACGTCAGCTTGTTCAGTGAAGCTTTGGCAATGAAATCTGGAAGCTGATTGGCTGCCATGCACAGCTGCACCAGATTTTGCGCTCTCCATTTTTAGTAAATCTCCCCCTAGGTGTGTGGATGGACGCATTGAGGGGGATTTACTAAAACCGGATCGCAAAATCTGGTGCAGCTCTGCGCAGAAACCAATCAGCGTCCAGGTTTTATTGTCAAAGCTTCATTGATCAAGCTGAAGTGAGAAGCTGATTGGCTGCCATGCACCGCTGCACCGGGTTCTGCACTCTCTGCTTTTACAGTAGTAAATCCCTCCCATAGACTTTTATTGAGCGGCAAAAAAACCAGCAGAAGCTCCTAAACGTGAATTCCGGAGCGGCAGTGCGCCTGAGGCCTGATAACGAGACTGTCTGTGTATATCCGCTTGTGGACCGCCTACCGCACTTTTAGGGCCGGTTCACACTCCATGCAGTTCTGTTGCTTCTTTTCTGCATCCAAAACGCACAGAAAGTCGCTGACATGGTTGTCAATGTCATAGTTCACATCAGCGCTCGCAGTTCCAGTGCCTTCCGATCGCAGAAAAAAAAGTAGAACAGGTGGTATTGTTCCTGCACAGAACATTACCAGTAAAACGCATCAAAAAGGCACATGTCCCTTTCTAGGATCCATTCACTCACTTTCCTCTTGTCAGACGGGAGATAGAGAGATACAAAGTAACATTGTTTATAAACATCGATCAGGTGGGGGATGGAGAGATACAAAGTAACATTGTTTATAAACATCGATCAGGCGGGGGATGGAGAGATACAAAGTAACATTGTTTATAAACATCGATCAGACGGGAGACGGAGAGATACAAAGTAACATTGTTTATAAACATCGATCAGACGGGAGATAGAGAGATACAAAGTAACATTGTTTATAAACATCGATCAGATGAGAGATAGAGAGATACAAAGTAACATTGTTTATAAACATCGATCAGACGGGAGATAGAGAGATACAAAGTAACATTGTTTATAAACATCGATCAGACGGGAGATAGAGAGATACAAAGTAACATTGTTTATAAACATCGATCAGACGGGAGATAGAGAGATACAAAGTAACATTGTTTATAAATATCGATCAGACGGGAGATAGAGAGATACAAAGTAACATTGTTTATAAACATCGATCAGACGGGAGACGGAGAGATACAAAGTAACATTGTTTATAAACATCGATCAGACGGGAGATAGAGAGATACAAAGTAACATTGTTTATAAACATCGATCAGACGGGAGATAGAGAGATACAAAGTAACATTGTTTATAAACATCGATCAGGCGGGGGATAGAGAGATACAAAGTAACATTGTTTATAAACATCGATCAGGCGGGGGATAGAGAGATACAACGTAACATTGTTTATAAACATCGATCAGACGGGAGATAGAGAGATACAAAGTAACATTGTTTATAAACATCGATCAGACGGGAGATAGAGAGATACAAAGTAACATTGTTTATAAACATCGATCAGACGGGAGATGGAGAGATACAAAGTAACATTGTTTATAAACATCGATCAGACGGGAGACGGAGAGATACAAAGTAACATTGTCTATAAACATCGATCAGACGGGAGACGGAGAGATACAAAGTAACATTGTCTATAAACATCGATCAGACGGGAGATAGAGAGATACAAAGTAACATTGTTTATAAACATCGATCAGACGGGAGATAGAGAGATACAAAGTAACATTGTTTATAAACATCGATCAGACGGGAGATAGAGAGATACAAAGTAACATTGTTTATATAATTGGGGGTAAAATCTTCGGGGGGGTCATGTGACGGTCGGTGTCCATTCTTCTCTACATTGACGGGCATTAGGAGGCCTATAGACATCACAGACAGAATAATGAGGCGCGCAGCATTCTTTGTATAGATCTGTAAATGTATCGGCTCAGGAAATGCACAAAAACACAACTCATCCACCCCAATGGGGGATCTTCACCCTGGATGCTCCTCCTCCTTCTTCATGCTGCAAAATGCAAAAAATGACCAAATATTTCATGCAGTAACGCAAGTCAGAAATACACATTACTGCCCAAGGATTGGGGTGCAGGGCCCATACAGAGGGGGGTCAGACTGGGGGGGGAGGGGTCTGCACAGCACAGCCTGTGGAGCTCTCACACTGGAGGGTCATGTCAGTCCTTGTAGCGGCACATTTGGCATTCTCTGCTGTAGGGTTGGCACGCTGAAGCTGCATTTTGAAAGCGCCGCGTCACCTCCACATTGTAATCTGTCTGTCAGCACCGCCATGTCGCACTATTGTACAAAGTCTGCAGGAACTTTCACTTTCTGTCTTGCATTTCTTTTAAGAAGAATTCCAGGAAAAGTGTTTCCATGAAGTGGGGCTGTGTCTGTACTGCATAGGGTAGGGTGTTCCTAAACCCCGGACCCTGCATTCACTATATCTGCTCTCCCCGGACCCCGCATTCACTATATCCGCTCTCCCCGGACCCCGCATTCACTATATCCGCTCTCCCGGACCCTGCATTCACTATATCCGCTCTCCCGGACCCCGCATTCACTATATCCGCTCTCCCCGGACCCCGCATTCACTATATCTGCTCTCCCCGGACCCCGCATTCACTATATCCGCTCTCCCCGGACCCCGCATTCACTATATCCGCTCTCCCCGGACCCAGCATTCACTATATCCGCTCTCCCCGGACCCCGCATTCACTATATCTGCTCTCCCCGGACCCTGCATTTACTATATCCGCTCTTCCCGGACCCCGCATTCACTATATCCGCTCTTCCCGGACCCCGCATTCACTATATCCGGTCTCCCCGGACCCCGCATTCACTATATCCGCTCTCCCCGGACCCCGCATTCACTATATCCGCTCTCCCCGGACCCCGCATTCACTATATCCGCTCTCCCCGGACCCCGCATTCACTACATCCGCTCTCCCCGGACCCCGCATTCACTATATCCGCTCTCCCCGGACCCCGCATTCACTATATCCGCTCTCCCCGGACCCCGCATTCACTATATCCGCTCTCCCCGGACCCCGCATTCACTATATCCGCTCTCCCCGGACCCCGCATTCACTACATCCTCTCTCCCCGGACCCCGCATTCACTATATCCGCTCTCCCCGGACCCCGCATTCACTATATCCGCTCTCCCCGGACCCCCCATTCACTATATCCGCTCTCCCCGGACCCCGCATTCACTATATCCGCTCTCCCCGGACCCCGCATTCACTATATCCGCTCTCCCCGGACCCCGCATTCACTATATCCGCTCTCCCCGGACCCCGCATTCACTATATCCGCTCTCCCCGGACCCCGCATTCACTATATCCGCTCTCCCCGGACCCCGCATTCACTATATCCGCTCTCCCCGGACCCAGCATTCACTATATCTGTAGAAAACTACAGGAGGGAGCAGAGACCAGACCAATCACTCTGCACAAGGAGAGAGAGCAGAGCTGTGGGAGGGGCCCAGCAGGCCCCACCCACTACAGAAAACTACAGGAGAGGGCGGAGACCAGACCAGTCACCCTGAACAAGGAGAGAGAGCAGAGATGTGGGAGGGGCCCAGTAGGCCCCACCCACTACAGGAGAGGGTGGAGACCAGACCAGTCACCCTGCACAAGGAAGAGAGAGCACAGCTGTGGGAGTGGCCCAGCAGGTTCCACCCACTACAGAAGGGGGGTGGAGACAATTGGCCTTGTGGCTCTTGGATTTTTGTCAGTAGATGTCTGATGCTTGAAGGAGACCAGACGGAGTTCCCAGCACAACTAGAAAACTGACCACGCTGTGCTCCCATGCCTTGTGTGGTCAGTTTTTAATAGGAAAGCAGAGGGACTGGCAGGAACAAAAGGGAAGCAATACAAAGAGAACAGGAGACTTCTTTATACAGGTATGTGGTACAGCCGGCACAGATCAGGAACATTAAATGTTGGCTTTACATAGTCCTTAAAGGGCCAGCCAAAGTGTGAACGTCCCATAAAAATCCCTTCCAGGCCAACACTCCAAAAATAACGTGAATTGTATGATGGCTGAAAACCCGTGACTTCCCCTTTAAGCCGTCAACGTCTTCCGCACTTTTATAAAACTGAATATTTCATGGGGATCAGTTAAATATTTGATGCGACGTGTCGTTGTCTGTTGTGTCGTTTTTCTCGATCAGTCCGGCGTGGTTGTAGGGCGATGTTTGTGGCGCGGAGACTTTTCGGTTCTGCAGTAAAGCAGGATGTGAAGTAGCTGGTTGCACGCCGTTGTGCTTGGGTTGTATTCTGGCCTTTGAAGAGGCGCTGTGGTCTGTGGCGGTGTACAGGAATTCGGCTGTCTGCAGACACCACCCACCACAGGGGCTGCCATGCTGTAGGCAAGATAGGCGGCATTCCTGAGCGGCGTGCCAGCTGGGACTGTTGTTGGTTTGCAGAGCTGTGTGTATATATATATATAATGCGCAGCATAAATGAGTCCACAATTCTGAAAAAGTACGATTTTAATCAATATCTCAGTGAACACAAAAACAATTTCTAAAATTTTGACAAAACTGAGTTTTCTAGAACATTTGCTCGGCTCATGACATGAAAGGAAGGTCATAATAGAACGTAGATGACAAAATCTTCAGTTTTACTCAAACTAGTTGATGTAAAAATGAATCCACCCCTGTACTGCCACGGGTGACTGCAGACGGCTTCTACAAACATTGGTGAAGGAATGGGTCGCTCTCAGGAGCTCAGTGACTCCAAGCGTGGTCCCGTGATAGGTGGTCACCTGGGCAATAAGTCCATCCGTGACATTTCCTGGCTACTAAATATTCCACGCTCAACTGTTAGTGGGATTATAACAAAGTGGAAGCCACTGGGAACGACAGCCACTCAGCCACCAAGTGGTAGGCCACGTCACATGACAGGGCGGGGTCAGCGCATGCTGAAGCGCACAGTGCGCAGAAGTCGCCAACTGTCTGCAGAGTCAATAGCTAAAGACCTCCAAACTTGGTGTGGCCTTCAGATGAGCCCAACAACAGTGCGTAGAGAGCTTCATGGAATGGGTTTCCATGGCCGAGCAGCTGCATCCAAGCCTTCCATCACCAAGTGCAATGCAAAGCGTCGGATGCCGTGGTGTAAAGCACGCCGCCACTGGACTCTAGAGCAGTGGAGACGTGTTCTCTGGAGTGACCAATCACGCTTCTCTGTCTGGCAATCCCATGGATGTGTCTGGGTTTGGCGGTGGCCAGGAGAACGGTACTTGCCTGACTGCATTGTGCCAAGTGTAAAGTTTGGTGGAGGGGGGATTATGATGTGGGGTTGTTTTTCAGGGGTTGGGCTTGGCCCCCTAGTTCCAGTGAAGGGAACTCTTAAGGCGACATTTTGGACAATTTCATGCTCCCAACTTTGTGGGAGGAGTTTGGGGATGGCCCCTTCCTGTCCCAACATGACTGTGCACCAGTGCACAAAGCAAGGTCCATAAAGACATGGAGGAGCCAGTTTGGGGTGGAGGAACTTGACTGACCTGCACAGAGTCCTGACCTCAACCCCATAGAACACCTTTGGGATGAATTAGAGCGGAGACTGCGAGCCAGACCTCCTCCCCCGACATCAGTGCCTGACCTGACAAATGTGCTTCTGGAAGAATGGTCCAACCTTCCCATAGACACCCTCCTAAACCTTGTGGACGGCCTTCCCAGAAGAGTTGAAGCTGTTATAGCTGTAAAGGGCGGGGCCAACTCAATACTGAACCCTACGGACTAAGACTGGGGGGGCCATTAAAGGTCATGTGTGTGGAAAGGGCGGGGCCAACTCAATATTGAACCCTACGGGCTAAGACTGGGGGGCCATTAAAGGTCATGTGTGTGGAAAGGGCGGGGCCAACTCAATATTGAACCCTAAGGACTAAGACTGGGGGGTCATTAAAGGTCATGTGTGTGGAAAGGGTGGGGCCAACTCAATATTGAACCCTACGGGCTAAGACTGGGGGGCCATTCAAGGTCATGTGTGTGGAAAGGGCAGGGCCAACTCAATATTGAACCCTGCGGGCTAATACTGGGGGGCCATTCAAGGTCATGTGTGTGGAAAGGGCGGGGCCAACTCAATATTGAACCCTACGGACTAAGACTGGGAGGCCATTCAAGGTCATGTGGCTGGAAAGGCCGGCGGCCCAATTCTTGGGGCAATATCGTGTATAACCACTGAATCCCTAGGATATCATATGATGTCCTACAGGCAGTAAGTGGTTATAGTAGAAGTCATGTTTCTTTGTTAGTGTTTTTCTAAGTACTTTGTCGGATTTTCCTGTATGCTACATGGTTGGAGAGGGCGCCACCATCACTCCCCCTGCGTCCAGCAACACAGATAGCAAGGAGACGCTGCATTGTTAGCCGGCGCTTGTCTTCAGCTCCAAGACTCACCTGAGACAACCATTGGCAGTAAGTCTGCAGAGTGAGGCTGGTCTCGGGTGACGCCGGTGCTTGGAGCTTGAGAAGTCGTCTTCTTGTTGGCTGCGTTGTTGGATGGCGGTAGCTCTCCTCCTACAACACGCAGAAAGATGAAACGAAACACCCCAGTAGAAAGTCAGCTTCTTTAACCGCCTCCCACCTACAATATAAGGTAATGACGGGCGCAAGGCGGTTCTCTCGCTCTGAGAGGACGTCATATAACGTCCTCCCACTGTAACCGCGCATGCGCAGCTGCGGGGGCGCCTCGGACACAGCGGATCACCGATCAACAGAAAGAGTCAACGATGTCGGCTCAATCATGTGATCAGTGTGCCCAATCACAGCTGATCGCATGTAAACAGGGAAATGCTGGTTATCTGCATTTCTCTCCACGAGCTGTCACGCTGACAGGAGAGGAGAGCCGGTAATCAGCATCCCTCAGAGGGGACATGTACACTGATGATCAGTGTAGCCCCAGCAGTGCCACCTGTCAGTGTCAGTGTCCACCAATGCCAGCTGCCAGTGCCCATCAGTGACACATCAATGCCACATACAGGGGCGGACTGACAACTCATTGGGCCCCCGGGCAATAGGGGATCATGGGGCCCCTGTGTCCTTGCCCAAACTCAAAAAAGCCTATGAGAAAGGTACCAGGGGCATCTCATGGGGCCCCCTACTGACCCCGGGCCCTCGGGCAGTGCCCGCGTTTCCAAATGGTCAGTCCGCCCCTGGCCACATATCAGTATCTACCAGTGCACATCAATGCCACTTATCAGTGCCCATCTGAGCTGCCTTTCAGTGCCACCTATCAGTGCCAGTCAGTGTCGCCTATCAGTGCCTGTCAGTGCCACCTATCACTGCCCACCAGTGCCACCTACCAGTGCCCATCACTGCAGCCTATCAGTGCCCATCACTGCAGCCTATCAGTGCCCATCAGTGCCACCTATCAGTGCCCATCACTGCAGCTTCATTAGCGCACATCATTGAAGGAGAAAAATCACTTATTTACAGAATTTTATAACAAAAACTAAGAAAAAAACTTTTTTTTCCAAAGTTTTCAGTTGTTTTTGGTTTGTTTAGGAAAAAATAAAAAACCCCGAGATGATTAAATATCACCAAAAGAAAGCTCTATCTGTTGCAAAAAAAATGATAAAAATTTCATATGTGTACAGTGTTGCATGACCGCGCAATTGTCATTCAAAGTGCAACAGCGCTGAAAGCTGAAAATTGCCCTGGGCAGGAAGGGGGTAGAAGTGCCCGGTAGGCAGGAAGGGGGTAGAAGTGCCCGGTAGGCAGGAAGGGGGTAGAAGTGCCCGGTGGGCAGGAAGGGGGTAGAAGTGCCCGGTAGGCAGGAAGGGGGTAGAAGTGCCCGGTAGGCAGGAAGGGGGTAGAAGTGCCCTGTAGGCAGGAAGGGGGTAGAAGTGCCCGGTAGGGGTTAAAGCCCCCTCCATACTTGGTGATTTGGAACCACCAGCACAGTCACTGCGATTCTGCCCGTGATTACAAATCGCCGCAAAACGCACAACGCATTTATCCTTAATAGAACCCGAAATGCAGGGATTGCTGCACGACAGAATAGCGTGGAAGAGTGAAGACGTAGCAGCCATGCTGGTTCATCCTCCTGTAGGGTATTCCTGGCTGCGTCTGTTTCCTCTTTGTAGTGAAATCTGTGGCATGGAGGCGGCGTGATCACACGCTCCATCTGGGATCACACGCTCCATCCGGGATCACACGCTCCATCCGGGATCACACGCTCCATCCGGGATCATGCGCAGCTGTGCTGTGTATGTTGTATATTGTGTCCGGGACCACACGCTCCATCCGGGATCACACGCTCCATCCGGGATCACACGCTCCATCCGGGATCACACGTTCCATCCGGGATCATGCGCAGCTGTGCTGTATATGTAGTATATTGTAGCCGGGATCACACGCTCTGCATTGCATTTGTCTTTTATTTTCTCATGAAATCCCTCGCATGCCGTGTTCTGGTTTGGGTCGCACAGCGATCTCATTTGTGTTGCTAATTAATTGCAGACGCAAAACAAGCAAATTTAGGTACACAAAGATCCTTTTATCCCGGATGAAGAGTGATACACTGTATTCAACCAACACAATGGTTTGGCGGGGGAGGGGCATCTATTTCATCGGCAAGTGTTTGCCTTTGGGATCCAGAGGATAAATTGCTTTGAAGTGTGATACCCAGGAACAAATATTGGGGAAAACATTTGCTAACTGTAATCTATTTCCTTCTGCCCATAGTTATGATTTAAAAAATGTGAGCTGAAGGGGCAGCACAAAAGTACGGCAGGTTTTCCAATGTGATTCTTCAGCTGTTGAGGGACTTTAGGATTCCACCATGGCCAACCAGTCTTGATCAAGTTGCTGGATCCAACTCTTTAGCTGGTAGGTGGGAGATCTTAGTAAATGTTGGTTAGTCTAGGTTTGGCAGCTCCCCACAAAATGGGGGATCCCACCAAGAGATGGTTGTCACCTGGCTTGAGAAGTCTACTTATAATTAGTTCCAACATGGCCAACAAACCTTTTCCAGAAGTGGGTGTGAGGCGTTGGATTCAACTATTTAGCTGATGGGTGGGAGATCTTAGTAAAGCTGGATAGTCCGTGTTCAGAAACTCTCAACAAAATGCTTGTTCCTTCTCTAGAGATGGGGGGGGGGGGGTGGCTTGAGTCTACATATAATTGTTTCCAACATGGCCAACAAGTCTTTCCCAGAAGAAGTGAGAGCTGGATAGTTTAGGCTCAGCAGCTCTGCACAAAATGGTGGTTCCTTCTCTAGAGATGGGGGGGGGGGGGGTGGCCTGGCTTGAGTCTACTTATAATTGTTTCCAACATGGCCAACAAGTCTTTCCCAGAAGAAGTGAGAGCTGGATAGTCTAGGCTCAGCAGCTCTACACAAAAGGGTGGTTCCTTCTCTAGAGATGAGGGGGAGTGGCTTGAGTCTACTTATAATTGTTTCCAACAAGGCCAACAAGTCTTTCCCAGAAGAAGTGAGAACTGGATAGTCTAGGCTCAGCAGCTCTACACAAAATGGTGGTTCCTTCTCTAGAGATGGGGGGGGGGGTGGCCTGGCTTGAGTCTACTTATAATTGTTTCCAACAAGGCCAACAAGTCTTTCCCAGAAGAAGTGAGAACTGGATAGTCTAGGTTCGGCAGCTCCCCACAAAATGGCGGTTCATTCTCTAGAGATGGGGGGGGGGGTGGCTTGAGTCTACCTATAATTGTTTCCAGCATGGCCAACAAGTCTTTTCCAGAAGAAGTTGAAAGCTGGATAGTCTAGGTTCGCCAGTTCCCTAACCCAACAGGCATGGGAGTCAAATGTCTTGAGTAGTCTATATATAATTGTTTCAAACACAGCGACCAGGTCTTTCCCAGAAAAAGTGGAGCTGAGATGCTAAATCCAAGAGTCTGGGTTTGGCAGCTCCACAAAATGGGGGTTCCCCCCTAGAGATGGAGGTCACCTGGCTTGAGAAGTCTACTGATAATTGGTTCCAACATGGCCAACGAATCTTTCCCAGAAGAAGTGAGAGCTGGATTGTCTAGGTTCGGCAGCTCCCCACAAAATGGCAGTTCCCAAACCCAACAGACATGTGAGTCAAATGTTTTGGCCAACGAGTCTTTACCAGAAGAAGTGGGTGTAAGGCCCTGGATCCAACTCTATAGCTGGTGGGTGCAGGATCTTAGTAAAGCTGGATAGTCTGTGTTAAGCAGCTCCCCACAAAATTCTGGTTCCTCCCTAGAGATGGGGGTCACGTAGCCTAAGAAGTCTGCTTATAATTGATTCCAGCATGGCCAACGAGTCTTTCCCATAAGAAGTGAGAGCTGGATAGTCTAGGTTCGGCAGCTCCCCACAAAATGGCGGTTCCCTAACCCAACAGGCATGGGAGTCAAATGTCTTGGCCAACGAGTCTTTCTCAGAAGAAGTGGTTGTGAGGCCCTGGATTCAACTCTTTAGCTGGATTCAGCAGCTCCCCACAAAATGGGGGTTACCTCCCTAGAGATGGGGGTCACCTGGCTTAGGAAGTCTACTTACAATTGGTTCCAACACGGGCAACGAGTCTTTCCCAAAATAAGTTTGTGTAAGGTGCTGGATCAAACTCTTTACCTAGTAGGTGGGAGATCTTAGTAAAAGTTGGATAGTCTGGATTTGACAGCTCGCCACAAAATGGGGGTTCCCCCTAGAGATGGGAGTCCCCCTGGCTTAGGAAGTCTTACGGATAGGGGGTTCCCCCCTAGAGATGGGGGTCGCCTGGCTTAGGAAGTCTACTGATAGGGGGTTCCCCCCTAGAGATGTGTGTCGCTTTGCTTAGGAAGTCAACTTACAATTGGTTCCAACATGGCCAACAAATCTTTCCCAGAAGAAGTGGGTGCGGGGCGCTGGATCCAACTCCTTAGCCAGTATGTGGGAGATCTTAGTAAAAGTTGGATAGTCTGGATTAGACAGCTCCTCACAGAATGGGGGTTCCCCCCTAAAGATGGGAGTCACCTGGCTTGAGAAGTCTACCAATACATGGTTCCAACATGGCCAGCGAGTCTTTCCCAGAAGAAGTGGGGGTAAAGATGTAAATCCAACTCTAGCTGCTAGGTGAGAGATCTTAGTATCGCTGAATAATCTAGGTTGAGCAGCTCCCAACAAAACAGGGGTATCCCCTAGAGATGGGGGTCACCTTGCTTGAGAAGTCTATTTATATTTGGGCTAAAAAGCACCAAACACGTCCAGAAATGTGATTTATTGAGTCCAAGAATGGCCAAAAAATGACAACAAATGACAGCCGACACGTTTCAGGGACCAAACACTCCTTCATCAGGGCTTAGCAGAGTAGCCAATGGACTGAAAGCTGAGAGCCTGGGTAAGTCAATCAGAGCCAGGAGGATAGCCAGATGCAGATTCTGAGAGTCCAGGAATGTGATATATTGGTTCCACGAATGACCAAAAGGGGTTTGGTGGAAAATCGTAGCGTGATACCCAGGAAAAAATACTGGTTGCTGCTTATGAATGATCTATGAGCTGAAGGGACAGGTGATAAATACAGTAGGTTGTCCAACGTGATCCTCCAGCATGGCCAACGAGTTGTAGACATCGGAGATCTCCATGGGGGAGGTGTGTGTGGCCCCTGGCAGATGATGTCACCTTGAGAGACAGGTTGTATTTCTGTGACATGATGATGACAGATTTGCATCCGGTCATAAAAGCCGACAGAAGGCCCTGAAGGCAATTTATGAGTTGAATATTGGTCTGTATTTCCCGCCTCTGCTGTAAAAAACAGTTGAATGTTGGAGGAGATTTCTGGACCTTCAGTTGAAAGCTGAACTCCAGGTGATGTAAAAAGTCTCCCCTGCAGAGGGTCCTGGGGGGGACAGGCAAGTAGATTTACTTACCCGATCCTCCACGCTGCTAGTCTGGTCCTCACAGCACCTTCGCTTCCATGATCCAGCGGTCTAAGGTCCTCAAGATGCCATCAAGACCAATGAAGTGTCCACAGCCCTCAGTTGGACATGATGACGTAGCAGAATAGTCCACTGCCAGGGAACGGGGGAGCACCGTCTACTTGGGGGAGTGGAAGATCACGTACGTAAAAGTACTTTAAGGTTGGCCATAGATGGTGCAATTTTCTCTCCTCCAGCCATGGGTTGCAGGAAGGAAAATTGCTCGGTTCCCCCATCAACTCAGTCAGTGTTGGTAGGGGAATCCTTCCCGCTGAGCTGTTGTGTTCTCCCAGGGAGCCGCCCCTGCCAGGAGAACACAATGATTGCTACTACTGGCTATAGTTGCAGGCAATTATCGCAGGTTGAAAATTCGACATGCTGGTTGTAACCAAGTCGAGCAATGGATTGGCTTGGGTTCATTCAGCCTACCCATACATGGATCGAATCTCAGCTGGTCCTTGCTGAACCGGTCAAGATTTGATCAATCTATGGCCGGATTTACTTTCCACTAGACCAGTGGTCTCTAAACTGCGGCCCGGGGCCGGATGTGGCCCTTTGATTCATTTTATCTGGCCCTTGAGGCATTATTCCCTCTGTCAGCCACAGTGGGGCATAGTTCCTGCCACTGACACCAACAATGGGGCACTATTCCTCCCACTGATACCAATGATGGGGCACTATTCCTCCCACTGACACCAATGATGGGGCACTATTCCTCCCACTGACACCAATGATGGGGCACTATTCCTCCCACTGATACCAATGATGGGGCACTATTCCTCCCACTGACACCAATGATGGGGCACTATTCCTCCCACTGACACCAATGATGGGGCACTATTCCTCCCACTGATACCAATGATGGGGCACTATTCCTCCCACTGATACCAATGATGGGGCACTATTCCTCCCACTGACACCAATGATGGGGCACTATTCCTCCCACTGACACCAATGACGGGACACTATTCCTCCCACTGACACCAATGATGGGGCACTATTCCTCCCACTGATACCAATGATGGGGCACTATTCCTCCCACTGACACCAATGACGGGACACTATTCCTCCCACTGACACCAATGATGGGACACTATTCCTCCCACTGATACCAATGATGGGGCACTATTCCTCCCACTGACACCAATGATGGGACACTATTCCTCCCACTGATACCAATGATGGGGCACTATTCCTCCCACTGACACCAATGATGGGGCACTATTCCTCCCACTGACACCAATGACGGGACACTATTCCTCCCACTGATACCAATGATGGGGCACTATTCCTCCCACTGACACCAATGATGGGGCACTATTCCTTCCACTGACACCAGTGATGGGGCACTATTCCTCCCACTGATACCAATGATGGGGCACTATTCCTCCCACTGACACCAATGATGGGGCACTATTCCTCCCACTGACACCAATGATGGGGCACTATTCCTCCCACTGATACCAATGATGGGGCACTATTCCTCCCACTGACACCAATGATGGGGCACTATTCCTCCCACTGACACCAATGATGGGGCACTATTCCTCCCACTGACACCAATGATGGGACACTATTCCTCCCACTGACACCAGTCATGGGGCGTTTTTTGCTGCCACTGACACCAAAGCTTTTTCCCGCTGGCCACAGTCTGGCCCCCCTAAAGATTGAAAGATAGTAAACTGGCTCTTTGTTTAGAAACTATGGAGATCCCCTGCAGCAGACTAACAGAGCTGTTAACTCTTGCAGGGCGGGGGAGGGGCAGGGTAGTTTTTTGTCATTCCTAGAATTGAGCCTTTGGATTCCTGGCGGCGGCTCCTTTGTTATTGTCCGCAGACAAAGCTCGGCTGCGGTGCGTGCTGCTACCTGCTCCGTGTTGTGTGCATTTCGTGTTGTGTGTGTGCTCCGTGTTGTGTGAGCTCCGTGTTGTGTGAGCTCCGTGTTGTGTTCGCTCTGTGTTGTGTGCGCTCCGTGGTGTGTGCGCTCCGTGTTGTGTGCGCTCCGTGGTGTGTGCGCTCCGTGTTGTGTGCGCTCCGTCTTGTGTGTGCTCCGTGTTGTGTGCTCCGTGTTGTGTGCGCTCTGTGTTGTGTGCGCTCCGTGTTGTGTGCGCTCCGTGTTGTGTGCGCTCCGTGTTGTGTGCTCCGTGTTGTGTGCTCCGTGTTGTGTGCGCTCCGTGTTGTGTGCTCCGTGTTGTGTGCTCCGTGTTGTGTGCGCTCCGTGTTGTGTGCTCCGTGTTGTGTGCTCCGTGTTGTGTGCGCTCCGTGTTGTGTGCTCCGTGTTGTGTGCTCCGTGTTGTGTGCGCTCCGTGTTGTGTGCTCCATGTTGTGTGCGCTCCGTGTTGTGTGCTCCGTGTTGTGTGTGTGCTCCGTGTTGTGTGCTCCGTGTTCTGTGCGCTCCGTGTTGTGTGCTCCGTGTTGTGTGCGCTCCGTGTTGTGTGTGTGCTCCGTGTTGTGTGCTCCGTGTTGTACGCTCCGTGTTGTGTGCGCTCTGTGTTGTGTGCTCCGTGTTGTGTGTGCTCCGTGTTGTGTGCTCCGTGTTGTGTGCTCCGTGTTGTGTGCGCTCCGTGTTGTGTGCTCCGTGTTGTGTGCGCTCCGTGTTGTGTGCTCCGTGTTGTGTGCTCCGTGTTCTGTGCGCTCCATGTTGTGTGCGCTCCGTGTTGTGTGCTCCGTGTTGTGCGCTCCGTGTTGTGTGCTCCGTGTTGTGCGCTCCATGTTGTGTGCGCTCCGTGTTGTGTGCTCCGTGTTGTGTGCGCTCCGTGTTGTGTGCTCCATGTTGTGTGCTCCGTGTTGTGTGCTCCGTGTTCTGTGCTCCGTGTTGTGTGCGCTCCGATTACCAGCGAATGCATTATTCATTGCACAAGGCGCCTATCAATTCAGTCACATAGCGAGCACCTGTCACCTCCTGTCACCTGACACCTGACACCTGTCACAGCGAAGGGAGCGCCGCCGTCCAAACACGCAATCCTAAAAAATGAAATGAATGTTTATCCTTCGAAGAGCCCAGACAATGAGATTCATCACTAATCGTCCTTCCCTGCTCATGGCGGGACGGTAAATAAACGTATCAGTGTGTGTGGGGGGGCGGTAATATCACCCTAGCTACAGTGCAACTTTATTACAGAAATGGAAGCAGACCTTCACCCTATATGTCACATTGCCCCGCCCCCTCCCCCCTCCCTATCGCATTTTAATGTATTTTTTATTATTTATTGTATTATTTATATATATCTACACCGCGTTCCACATTATTCTGCAGATGATATTTTTCTCATTTCCCTCAATAATTGATGTAAATATCAGTCGGCAGAATTCTCAGGTGACAACTATAAGAGGACAATTCACATTTATTGAACAAACCTCCTAATGATAACAGGATTTGTGTTCCGGATTATTCCGCACAGGAAGTTTCAAAACACTTTAAAGGTTGTAAAGAACTGAAAATTGTCATTTGTTGTGTTTGCAGCAAATATACTGAAATCAAAAGCTATTTCAATCCAACTTTTCCCAACATTGTAACTTTGTAAACATTTGAAGCGGTCACGTTACATTGTAACATAGGAGCCCTTATCTGATAGCAGATCACAAGTCTGGCATCCATTGAACTTGGCAGTTTTTGGACAGTTTCTGCTGGAATTTGTTTGCAAGATGTCAGAATAGCCTCCCAGAGCTGCTGTTTGGATGTACACTGCCTCCCACCTTCATAGATCTTTTGCTTGAGGATGCTCCAAAGGTTCTCAATAGGATTGAGGTCAGGGGAGGATGGAGGCCACACCATGACTTTCTCTCCTTTTATCCCCATAGCAGCCATTGATGCAGAGGTATTCTTTGCAGCATGAGATGGTGCATTGTCATGCATGAAGATGATTTTATTACGGAAAGCATAGTTCTTCCTTCTGTACCAGGGAAGAGAGTGGTCAGTCATAAACTCCACATACTTTGCAGAGGTCATCTTTACACCTTCGGGGCCCCTAAAGGGGCCGACCAGCTCTGTTCCCATGATTCCGGCCCAAAACATGACTCCACCACCGCCTTGCTGACTACAGGACACTTCTACCCCCTTCCTGCTTACAGGACACTTCTACCCCCTTCCTGCCTACAGGACACTTCTACCCCCTTCCTATCTACTGGGCGCTTCTGTCCACTCCACCGCTGCCCTGTCCGCCCTGCTGCCCTGTCCGCCCCACCGTCCCGTGCGCCCCACTGCCCTTTCCACCCCACCGCTGCCCTGTCCACCCCACGACCCCGTCTGCCCCGTCTGCTCTGTCCGCTCTGTCGCCCCGCTGCCCCATCCGCCCTGTTGCCCCGTCTGCTCTGTCCGCCCCACCACCTCGTCCACCCCACTGCCCCGTGCGCCCTTCTGCCCTGTCCACCCCACCGCCCCATCCACCCTTCTGCCCTGTCCGCCCCACCGCTCCACTGCCCTGTCCACTCCACCACCCCGTCCGCCCTGCTGCCCTGTCTGCCCCACCGCTGCCCTGTCCGCCCCGTGCGCCCCGCTGCCCTGTCCACCCCACCACTGCCCTGTCCGCCCCACCGCCCCATGCGCCCTGCTGCCCCGTCCACCCCATCGCTGCCCTGTCCGCCCTGATGCCCTGTCCGCCCCACTGGCCCGTGCGCCCCACTGCCCTGTCCACCCCACCGCTGCCCTGTCCGCCCTGCTGCCCTGTCCACCCCACCGCCCCGTCCGCCCCGCTGCCCCATCTGCCCTGTTGCTCTGTCTGCTCCGTCGTCCCGGTGCTCCGCTGCCCAATCCGCCCTGTTGCCCCGTCTGCTCTGTCCGCCCCACCACCCCATCTGCCCCGTTGCCCAGCTGCCCCATCTGCCCCGCCGCCCCATCCACCCCACTGCCCCGTCCTCCCCACCGTCCCCACCGCCCCATCCTCGCCGCCGTCCCACTGCCCCGTCCTCCCCGCCGTCCCCACCGCCCCGTCCTCCCGCCGTCCCCACCGCCCCGTCCTCCCCGCCGTCCCCACTGCCCCGCCGTCCCCACCGCCCCGTCCTCCCCGCCGTCCCCACCGCCCCGTCCTCCCGCCGTCCCCACCACCCCGTCCTCCCCGCCGTCCCCACTGCCCCGCCGTCCCACTGCCCCGTCCTCCCCGCCGTCCCCACCGCCCCGTCCTCCCCGCCGTCCCCACTGCCCCGCCGTCCCCACCGCCCCGTCCTCCCCGCCGTCCCCACCGCCCCGTCCTCCCGCCGTCCCCACCACCCCGTCCTCCCCGCCGTCCCCACTGCCCCGCCGTCCCACTGCCCCGTCCTCCCCGCCGTCCCCACCGCCCCGTCCTCCCCGCCGTCCCCACCGCCCCGTCCTCCCCGCCGTCCCCACCGCCCCGTCCTCCCGCCGTCCCCACCGCCCCGTCCTCCCCGCCGTCCCCACCGCCCCGTCCTCTCCGCCGTCCCCACCGCCCCGTCCTCCCCGCCGTCCCCACCGCCCCGTCCTCCCCGCCGTCCCCACCGCCCCGTCCTCCCGCCGTCCCCACCACTCCGTCCTCCCCGCCGTCCCCACTGCCCCGCCGTCCCACTGCCCCGTCCTCCCCGCCGTCCCCACCGCCCCGTCCTCCCCGCCGTCCCCACCGCCCCGTCCTCCCGCCGTCCCCACCACCCCGTCCTCCCCGCCGTCCCCACTGCCCCGCCGTCCCACTGCCCCGTCCTCCCCGCCGTCCCCACCGCCCCGTCCTCCCCGCCGTCCCCACTGCCCCGCCGTCCCCTCCGCCCCGCTGCCAGATCTGTCATCACACAAGAAAACTATTTGTAACATTCTAAACATCTTCCAGGATTTGTGAATTCCGCGGTGATGGTGTCGCTCCTCCTGCACTGCGGACGGTCTGGAAATACCGGCTCCATCGCCGACACCTTCTAGGCTCATTGTCCCAGGAATTGTAAGTCTTGTTTTACCGCCCTTTGTGGGCACCGCGCCCTCCGCCATTTGCATCTGCGTTATTGACAGCGGAGAGCGGCGGCGGGGAGGTTTGGGCGGAGACGTGTCGCGTGTGATATTCCCGAGGAACCCAATGTGTACGCAGGTGGTGGATGGAGGGATTGGCAGGTATGGAAATACGGAGATCAGCTGAACGTGGGGTCTCTTCACAGAGTACAAACGCAGCTCTGATGTGTTCCGGATGGGTGTTTGATGCGTTTTTGGGGCGTTCCGGTGCGTTTTTATGTATTCCTGTTCATTTTTTCCCCCTCTTTCTTCAATTTAAATAGGGACTTGTGTTTTTTGATGCATTTCAGTGCGTTTATTTCCTCTCTCTTCAATTTCAGGGTCAGTTCACACTATAGAAAAGCAGTCCTGATGCATTGCAGATGCGTTTCTGCATGTGCGTTTTTGAGGCATTTTTGGCACATTCTGGTGCATTTTTTATGTAGTCCTGTTCATTTTCCCCTCTTTTTCTTCAATTTAAATAGGGACTCGTTTTTTTTTTTTGTTCGTTCCAGTGTGTTTTCGAGGCATTTTTGGCACATTCTGGTGCGTTTTTGATGCGTTCTGGTGCATTTTTTATGTATTCCAGTTATTTTTTCCCCTCTCTTTTTCAATTCAAATAGGGACATGTTCTGGTTCGTTTTTGATGCGTTTCTGTGCGTTTATGTATTCCAGTTCATTTATTTCCTCTCTTTCTTCAATTTAAGACTCAGTTCACATTATAGAAATGCAGTCCTGATGCGTTTCTTCATGTGCGTTTTTGAGGCATTTTTGGCACATCCTGGTGTGTTTTTGATGCTTTCCAGTTCATTTTTTTTCCCTTTCTTTTTCTTCAATACATTAGGTGCATTTATGGTTCGTTCCGGTGCATTTTTCATGCGTTTTTGGCACGGTCTGATGCGTTTTTGATGCATTACAGTGCATTTTTTATGTATTCCTGTTCATTTTTCCCCCCTCTTTTTGTTCAATTTAAATATGCATTTTTGGTGCGTTTTTGAGCCATTTTTGGCACATTCTGCTGTGTTTTTGACGTGTTGCAGGACATTTTTTATGTATTCCTGTTCATTTATTTCCTCTTTCTTCAATTTAAGACTCAGTTCACACTATAGAAACGCAGTCCTGATGCATTCCGCATGCGTTTCTGCATGTGTGCTTGTGATGCTTTCCAGTTTACTTTTTGCCCTCTCTCTTTCTTCAATTGAAATAGTAACATGTGCGTTTTTGGTACATTCTGGTGCATTTTTGACACATTTTTGGCACGTTTTGGTGCATTTTTGATGCGTTTTTTACGTGTTCCAGTGCATTTTTATTATCTATTCCAGCTAATTTTTTCCCTCTCTTTTTCTTCAGTTTAAGGCTCGGTTCACACTATAGAAACGCAGTCCCGATGCATTTCTTCATGTGCGTTTTTGATGCATTTCAGTGCATTTTTTATGTATTCCAGTTCATTTTCCCCTCTTTTTTCTTCAATTTTAATAGACATGTGCGTTTTTGGTGCGTTCTAGTGCGTTTTTGACACATTTTGGGCACGTTCTAGTGCGTTTTTGACACATTTTGGGCACGTTCTGGTGTGTTTTTGATGTTTTTCAGTTCATTTTTTTCCCCTTTCTTTTTCTTCAATTCAAATAGACATGTGCGTTTTTGATACGTTCCAGTGCGTTTTTGACACATTTTTGTCATGTTCTGGTGCGTTTTTGATGCTTTCCAGTTCATTTTTCCCTCTCTTTTTCTTTAATTTAAGGGCTGGTTCACACTATAGAAACACAGTCCTGATGCAATCTGCATGCGTTTCTGTATGTGCGTTTTTGAGGGGTTTTGGCGTGTCTGGCACGTTATTTATACATTCAACTTCATTTTTTCCCCCTCTATTCTTCTTCAATTTAAATAGTGACGTGTGTTTTTGATGCATTTTTGGCATGTTCTGGTGCAGTTTTGATGCGTTTATGTGTTCCAATTCATTATTTTCCTCTCTTTTTCTTCAATTTAAATAGTGACATGTGCGTTATTGGTGTGTTCTAGTGCAGTTTTCACATGTTTTTGGCATGGTCTGGTGCATTTTGATGCATTTTTTGCACATTCTGGTGCATTTTTCCCTCTTTTTCTTCAATTTAAATTAGGGACGTGCGTTTTTGGTGCGTTCTGGTGCATTTTTGACGCATTTATGGCACGTTCTGCTGCGTTTTTTATATGTTTCAGTGCGTTTTTTATGTATTCCAGTTCATTTTTTCCCCTCTCTTTTTCAATTCAAATAGGGACGTGCATTTTGATGCGTTCTGGTGCGTATGTGACGCATTTATGGCATGTGCTGATGCGTTTTTGATATGTTTCAGTGCGTTTTTTATGTATTCCCTCTCTTTTTCAATTCAAATAGGGACATGTGCATTTTTGATGCATTCCGGTGCATTTTTTATGCATTTTTGGCACGTTCTGGTGTGTTTTTGATGCGTTTCAGTGCGTTTATGTGTTCCAATTCATTTATTTCTTCCAATTTTCTTCAATTTAAGGGTCAGTTCACATTATAGAAACGCAGTCCTGATGCATTCTGCATGTGCATTTTTGACACGTTTCGGCGTGTTCCGGTGCGTTTTTTACATATTCCAGTTCATTTTTTCCCCTCTCCTTTTCTTCAATTCAAATAGTGACGTGCGCTTTTGTTGCATTCTGGTGCGTTTTTGACGCGTTTTGGCACGTTCTAGTGTGTTTTTTTTATGTATTCCAGTTTATTTTTTCCCCTCTCTTTTTCTTCAATTTAAATAGTGACGTGCAGTTTTGATGCGTTTCAGTGCGATTCTGACACATTTTTGGCATGTTACGGTGCGTTTTATATGTATTCCAGTTCATTTATTTCCCCTCTTTTTCTTCAGTTTAGGGGCCGGTTCACACTACAGAAGCGCCCTCCAGATGTATTCCGTTTTTGCTCACAGCTCCCCCCACACGCAGTTCCGGTGGCGTTTTCCTGCCGTTTGCCATGTTCCAGTACGGTTCTGTGCAGAAAAAATGCCGCATCTTCTACTTTTTTTTTCTGCACCTGAAACTGACTGCACTGGTGTGAACCGGGGCCCTTGGAATACATGGAAAACACTGCGTATGCATTTTTGATGCAGAAAAAGTGCACTGGACTGCATCTAGCGTGAACTCTCCCAATATAGGTACATGTGCGTTTTTGATGCGTTTTACCGATTTCCAGTACAGTTCTGTGCAGAAAAAATGCCGCCTGCTCTACTTTTTTCTTGCAACCAGAACGCACTGGAACTGCGAGCGCTGATGTGAACGATGACACTGACAACCATGTCACCGACTTTCGGTGCGTTTTGGATGCAGAAAAGAAGCAACAGAAACGCATGGAGTGTGAAGTGGCACTTATAACAAAGTGGAAGCGACTGGGAGCAACAGCCACTCAGCCACCAAGTGGTAGGCCACGTCACATGACAGGGCGGCCAATCTCTGTCTGGTCTCCACCCCCTCTTGTAGTTTTCTGCAGTGGGTGGAGCCTGCTGGGCCCCTCCCACAGCTCTTTTCTCAGCACAGGCTATGTACAGCACCGTGTTGATGTCACTGCTACTTTTACAAGGTAATATCTGGGTTTTTCTGTAGTGGGTGGAGACTTCTGAGCCCCTCCCACAGCTCTGCTGTCTCTCTTCTTGTGCACTGGTCTGGTGTCCGCCCCCTCATGTAGTTTTCTATAGTGGGTGGAGCCTGATGGCACCCTCCCACAGTTTTGCTGTTTCTTTCTGCAGTAGGTGGAGCCTGCTGAGCCCCTCCCACTGTTCTGCTCTCTCTCATTGTGCAGGGTGACTAGTCTTGTCTCCACCCCCTTTTGTAATTTACTGCAGTGGGTGGAGCCTGCTTTACCCCTCCCACAGCTCTGCTCTCTCTCCTTGTGCAGGGCGACTGATCTGGTCTCCGCCCCTCCTGTAGTTTTCTGTAGTAGGTGGAGCCTGATGGGCCCCTCCCACAGTTCTGCTCTCTCTCCTTGTGCAGGGTGACTGGTCTGGTCTCCGCCCCCTCCTTTAGTTTTCTGTAGTGGGTGGGTCCTGATGGGCCCCTCCTACAGCTCTGCTCTCTCTCTCCTTGTGCAGAGTGACTGGTCTGGTCTGGTCTCCGCCCCCTCCTGTAGTTTTCTGGAGTGGGTGGAGCCTGATGAGCCCCTCCCACAGCTCTGCTCTCTTTCCTTGTGCAGGGTGACTGGTCTTGTCTCCGCCCCCATCCCTCCTGTAGTTTTCTGTAGTGGGAGGAGCCTGCTTGTCCCCTCCCACAGCTCTGCTCTCTTTCCTTGTGCAGGGTGACTGGTCTGGTTCCCGCCCCCTCCTGTAGTTTTCTGCAGTGGGTGGAGCCTGATGGGCTCCTCCCACAGCTCTGCGCAGGCTCTGTACAGCACAGTGATGATGTCACCGCTACTTTTACAAGGTAATATCTGGGGTTGCGGAGGCATTTGGCGCACACAGGGGGGATTTCTATCCTTTTGTTGCTTCTGAGATTATTGTAGTGTTTGTGGGCGGGGTCTGCTCTCGCCGTCACCCATGAAAGTCGCACGTTCCCGCAGAGACTCCATGCCTATAAATAGATCTTTTATTTTAGTCTGAACTACGACCATGTGACCCGCCAGACCACCGACTAACGCGGCGCGGATCTGCGGGGAGAACGAATATAACCACCTCAGGCGTTACCCCCTTCCATGAGCAGGCAGTATTTTTTTACTGTTCAGCACTGCGCTACTTTAACTGGCAATTCTGCAAAGCAGTACCCAAATTAAATTTACATCATTTTTTTCACAAGAATAAAGTTTGTTTTTTTTGGTGGCATTTGATCACCACGGGCTATTTTTATATATTTTTTTAAAATATAAATTAAAAATAAAACCTGGAAATTTTGAAAAAAAATATTTTCTACTTTCTGTTATAAAACTTATAAAAAAAAATTTTTTAAGTAAAATTTAAAAAATAAAAAAAAATCTTTTTGTTATAAACCATACCCAATTAAAATTTTTTTTAAAAAAGCAAATTTCTTCATTTCACTGGTAATTGCGCGGTCATGCAAACCGGTACCCAAATTAAATTTATTTAATTTTTTTCACACAAATAGAGATCTCTCTTGGTGGTATTTGATCCCCACCGAGTTTTTTTATGTTCTAAAACAAAACATTTTGAAAAAAAAAAATATTTATAAAACATAATAAGATTTTTAAAAAAATCTAATTTAAAAAAAAAACAAAAAAAAAAACTTCTTTCTGTTATAAAACATACCCAATAAGAAAAATATAAAAAAAAGCAAATTTTTTCGTTTCACTGGTAGTTGCGCGGTCATGCAAAGCAGTACCCAAATTAAATGTATATCATTTTTTCACACAAATAGAGATTTCTCTTGGTGGTATTTGATCCCCACCGAGTTTTTTCATGTTCTATTATAAGCAAAAATAAACAGAACATTTTGAAAAAAAAAAATATTTATAAAACACAAAAAGATTTAAAAAAAAAAATCTAATTTAAAAAAAAAAAAAAAAAAAAACTTCTTTCTGTTATAAAACATACCCAATAAGAAAAATATAAAAAAAAGCAAATTTTTTCGTTTCACTGGTAGTTGCGCGGTCATGCAAAGCAGTACCCAAATTAAATGTATATCATTTTTTCACACAAATAGAGATCTCTCTTGGTGGTATTTGATCCCCACCGAGTTTTTTCATGTTCTAATATAAGCAAAAATAAACAGAACATTTTGAAAAAAAAAAATATTTATAAAACACAAAAAGATTTAAAAAAAAAAATCTAATTTAAAAAAAAAACAAAAAACCCAATAAGAAAAATATAAAAAAAAAGCAAATTTCTTTGTTTCACTGGTAGTTGCACGGTCATGCAATGCTGTACCCAAATGAAATGAAAAAAATCAAATTTTAAAAATTAAAAAAAAAAAAAATTCTGTTGTAAACCAAAAAAAAAAAGCAAAAGAAATTTCTTCATAAATTTAGGCCAAAATGTATTCTGCTCCGTGTCTTTGGTAAACAAAAAATCCCAATAAGTATATTAATGGGTATAGCGTCTACAAATCATGGGATGTATACTGGAATTTGTGCAGCTAGGACACTATACTACTAATGGCGGTGATC
The DNA here is from genome assembly GCF_062004578.1 of Staurois parvus. Classification (NCBI taxonomy): domain Eukaryota; kingdom Metazoa; phylum Chordata; class Amphibia; order Anura; family Ranidae; genus Staurois; species Staurois parvus. The sequence goes on along the minus strand of NW_028319201.1, from coordinate 81,673 downwards.
AGCGACTTACAGTGGGACTGTGATAGTGTGGCGGGCAATTTGGCGCTGGGCGGTACACTAACTGAAACTGACAATAGTGACACTAATACAGTGATCTGTGCTAATACTGTACACTGTACTAATGTCACCGGCTGGGAAGGGGTTAACATCTGGGGCAATCAGGAGGTGCCTAGCGAGATGCGCCTTTTACCGACAGATCTGGCTGTTGTTCCCTCTCTGCTTTGCAGGGAGAAGAAACAGCCAGATCGCTGTGCTGTGAACACAGAGCCCTGCATGTTGGTGAACACAGGGCCCTGTTCTGTGATTGGACACAACCGATCAGCAGGTCCAAGGCCAAATTCATTGGCTGAAACCTGTTGTACATGCTCAGTTTAGTGTGTATTTTTTTTGAGTTTGCTATGCTTTGCTTATGAATGAACACAGTGAGTGATTGGTACCGGTCACTCATTGTGTTCATTCAGGAAAGGAAGGGGCTGTAAATGTGACTCTCCATCCTGAAGGATCCTATTGTGTGCTTGCAGCTGCCGGTGGGAAGGAGAGGAGGGGAGCCGGCAGTACTGCGGGGGTGGGGGTACGCAGGGAGGCCTGGGCAGCAGGGGGAATGTATGGTGTACAGGGAGGGTGATGGGTGCAGCAGGGGGGCAATTACTGGGACCGATCCCCTGTATGGGTCTCTCTGCAGCAGCTGAAAGCCAGCAGGAGGAAGAGGAGAAGAAGCCTGAAGGAGGGAGAGAGAGGAGAAGAAACCGGCGGGAGGGAGAGGAAAAGCAGCTGAAAGGAGGGAGAGGAGAAGAAGCTGGCGGGAGGGAGAGGAGAAGCAGCCGGTGGGAGGGAGAGGAGAAGAAGCCGGAAGAGGGGGAGAGGAGAAGATGCCAGAAGAGGGGGAGAGGAGAAGCAGCCGGTGGGAGGGAGAGGAGAAGAAGCTGGAAGGAGGGAGAGGAGAAGAAGCCGGAAGGAGGGAGAGGAGAAGAAGCCGGAAGGAGGGAGAGGAGAAGAAGCCGGAAGGAGGGAGAGGAGAAGAAGCCGGAAGGAGGGAGAGGAGAAGAAGGTGGTGGGAGGGAGAGGAGAAGCATCTAGAAGGAGGGAGAGGAGAAGCAGCCAGAGGAGGGAGAGGAGAAGAAGCCGGAAGGAGGGAGATGAGAAGAATCCAGCTGGAGGGAGAGGAGAAGAAGCCGGAAGGAGGGAGATGAGAAGAATCCGGCTGGAGGGAGAGGAGAAGAAGCCGGAAGGAGGGAGAGGAAAAGAAGCCGGAAGGAGGGAGAGGAGAAGAAGCCGGAAGGAGGGAGAGGAGAAGAAGCCGGAAGGAGGGAGAGGAGGGAGAGGAGAAGAAGCCGGAAGGAGAGAGAGGAGAAGAAGCCGGAAGGAGGGAGAGGAGAAGAAGCCGGAAGGAGAGAGAGGAGAAGAAGCCGGAAGGAGGGAGAGGAGAAGAAGCCGGAAGGAGGGAGAGGAGAAGAAGCTGGCGGGAGGGAGAGGAGAAGCATCCGGAAGGAGGGAGAGGAGAAGAAGCCGGCGGGAGGGAGAGGAGAAGAATCCGGCGGAGGGAGAGGAGAAGCATCTAGAAGGAGGGAGAGGAGAAAAAGCTGGAAGGAGGGAGAGGAGAAGAAGCCGGAAAGAGAGAGAGGAGAAGCAGCCGGAAGAGGGAGAGGAGAAGAAGCCTAAAGGAGGGAGAGGAGAAGAAGCCGGAAGGAGGGAGAGAAGAAGAAGTCGGAAGGAGGGAGAGAGAGGAGAAGAAACCGGCGGAGGGAGAGGAGAAGAAGCCGGAAGGAGGGAGAGAGAGGAGAAGAAGCCGGCGGAGGGAGAGGAGAAGAAGCCGGCTTTCAGCTGCTGCAGAGAGGGACATACAGGGGATCGGTTCCAGTAGTTGCCCCCGCCAGCCGTTCCAATCACCCTCCCTCCCCACACCCCATTCACCCAGCTTCCTGGGCCCGTACAGGAGGAGTATCCCCTTATCCACAGCCCTGGCTGCCATTACAATAACCTCCGATGATCCTGCCACGAAGGGCACTTCCTGTTATAAGGTGACAACGCTCGGTCCCTGTCCCCCAATTGCTCTTCTGCGTTGTCACCCTGTCACACGGCACTCAGTGGTTTTCACAATGTACAGGCGCGGTCCACCGTGGTCACCGGCTGGAAACCCGATCTGAGCAATGTCAGGAAGTGGCTGCAAACAGGCTGCAGGAGATCAGCAGCGCCAAAATGCATCCTAAGATGAAAAAAATGCGAAAATATGTTTTTAATAAAATAAAAGCATTTTTTTTTAAATATACACTTGATGGAGTGAGAGGTTCCATTTATTTGAATGCGTAGAAGAAGCCGCGTATCTGCCCTGCGCACTGCTCCCCCCGGACACGGCTGCGTCCTCATTATGCGCGGTTTGGGCACAGCTGCGTCCTCCTCGGAAGCGGCACGTTCGGTGTTAAGCGGTCTCACACGACGGGGGGGGGCGGGGCTGGCTGCTCTCACCCATCACACAAGAAGACTCTGTAATCCCGGCGATTATACTAAAACCTTAATTGACTGAAGAAATGGCGGGCGGCTCAGGCGCTGTGCGGGGGCGGGGAGGGGTTTTTGTTTTTTTTTTGTTGCACGCAAGTCTAATCACATATGGAGAGAAACAACACGTAGAGGAGACAATGATGGCGGGAATGATTCCATTTTATTTACTTCTATAGCACCAACATAGACCGGAGCGCTCTATAGAATGTATAGAACATCCGCGCCCGACCCACAAGAGCTTACACTCTAATGTCCCCTCCTCCACAGTCACATCAGTCTCTGTAGCAGAGGAGCTTACACTCTAATGTCCCCCCCCGGCTTCTCTGTGTCCGGAATAAGTGGGCCGCGGCAGTTTTAGTGCTGCATGTGGAAAGGCAAGAAGGAGGCGATCTCGGTGACATTGATATCGCTGCGAAACGATCGATTTTACCCATTAGAGTCCTGAAAACTCCCAACTTCACTCATTGGAGCAACTTCAGGAAAAATGATCTGCTGTCTATATTTAAAAGGGGGGGGGGGGGGGGAGTCACAACAGTTTATTTTATTTTGTACTTTTCTCTGCATTTGTGTTTTTTCCCTTTTTATTTGTGTATTTCATCATTTGGGTAGTGTTGCCCCACCTGTTTTTTTTATATTTAAGAACAAATAAATAAATAAATATAAACATATCAAATATATAAATAAATATAATATATATAAACAGTAGAAAAAAAATAAAATAAAAAAATTATATATATATATATATATATATATATATATATATATATATATATATAATTATCATATACAGTGGGGATGGAAAGTTTGGGCACCCCAGCTAAAAATTTGTATTAATGTGCATAAAGAAGCCAAGGAAAGATGGAAAATCTCCAAAAGGCATCAAATTACAGATTAGACATTCTTATAATATGTCAACAAAAGTTAGATTTTATTTCCATCATTTACACTTTCAAGATAACAGAAAACAAAAAAGTGGCGTCTGCAAAAGTTTGGGCCCCCTGCAGAATTTATAGCATGCACTGCCCCCTTTGCCAAGCTGAGACCTGCCAGTGTCATGGATTGTTCTCAATCATCGTCTGGGAAGACCAGGTGATGTCAATCTCAAAGGTTTTAAATGCCCCGACTCATCTGACCTTGCCCCAACAATCAGCACCATGGGTTCTTCTAAGCAGTTGTCTAGAAAACTGAAACTGAAAATAGTTGACGCTCACAAAGCTGGAGAAGGCTATAAGAAGATAGCAAAGCGTTTTCAGATGTCAGTATCCTCTGTTCGGAATGTAATTAAGAAATGGCAGTCATCAGGAACAGTGGAAGTTAAAGCAAGATCTGGAAGACCAAGAAAAATATCAGACAGAACAGCTCGCAGGATTGTGAGAAAAACAATTCAAAACCCACGTTTGACTGCACGATCCCTCCAGAAAGATCTGGCAGACACTGGAGTTGTGGTCACTATTCCACTATAAAGAGATACTTGTACAAATATGGTCTTCATGGAAGAGTCATCAGAAGAAAACCTCTTCTACATCCTCACCACAAAAATCATCGTTTGAACTTTGCAAATGAACATATAGACAAGCCTGATGCATTTTGGAAACAAGTTCTGTGGACCGATGAGGTTAAAATTGAACTTTTTGGCCGAAATGAGCAAAGGTACGTTTGGAGAAGAAGGGGCACAGAATTGAATGAAAAGAACCTCTGTCCAACTGTTAAGCATGGGGTTGGATCAATCATGCTTTGGGGTTGTGTTGCAGCCAGTGGCACAGGGAACATCTCACGAGTAGAAGGAAAAATGGATTCAATAAAATTTCAGCAAATTTTGGATGGTAACTTGATGCCATCTGTGAAAAAGCTGAAGTTAAAGAGAGGATGGCTTCTACAAATGGATAATGATCCTAAACACACCTCGAAATCCACGGGGGATTACATCAAGAGGCGTAAACTGAAGGTTTTGCCATGGCCTTCACAATCTCCTGACCTCAACATCATTGAAAATCTATGGATAGACCTTAAAAGAGCCGTGCGTGACAGACAGCCCAGAAATCTCAAAGAACTGGAAGACTTTTGTAAGGAAGAATGGGCAAAGATACCTCAAACAAGAATTGAAAGACTCTTGGCTGGCTACAAAAAGTGTTTACAAGCTGTGATACTTGCCAAAGGGGGCAGTACAAGATATTAACTCTGCAGGGTGCCCAAACTTTTGCAGACGCCATTTTTTGTTTTCTGTTATCTTGAAAGTGTAAATGATGGAAATAAAATCTAACTTTTGTTGACATATTATAAGAATGTCTAATCTGTAATTTGATGCCTTTTGGAGATTTTTCCATCTTTCCTTGGCTTCTTTATGCACATTATTACAAATTTTTAGCTGGGGTGCCCAAACTTTCCATCCCTACTGTAAATGGCATATTGTTTTTTACTGGGTTTTCTTCTGTGAATTTTTTTTTTACTTCTTTCCAGTGTGTGTATATATATAAAAACAGCAAAAAAAGTATATGATAATTATATATATATAAAATTATTGACATATTGTTTTTTACTGAGATTTTTCTCTGATTTTTTTTCTTTACTTCTGTCTACTATGTATGTATGTATGTATATATATATATATATATATATATATATATATATTGTTTTATATATATATATATATATATATATAATTATCGTATACATTTTTATTCACTGTTTATATATGTAAAAAAAAAAAATTTTTTTAAAATGCATATGATAATTATATATATATATATATATATATATATATATATATATGTGTGTGTATATATATATATATATATATATATGTGTGTGTGTGTGTGTACACATACATATATATATATATAATTATCATATACATTTTTTTAAAAATACAAATTTTTTACATATATATATATATATATATATATATACAGTAAATAAAAATGTATATGATATATATATATATATATATATATATATAAAATTGTAATTATAGATTTTTATTTACATATATATGTGTGTGTGTATATATATATATTTTTTATTTACGGTTTTTTTTTTCTTCTGGAAAAAAAATTAACCTCTTTCCAGTAAATTACCAGTTAAAGTAGCGCAGTGCTGAATAGCAAAGAAATGGCCTGGACACAAAGGGAGTAAAACCTTCTGGAGGTCACGTGGGTTAGACATCTTCTAATGGTGTCCTTCGGTTTCACAAATCGATTTTCGTGTTTCCGCTCTCCCAGCACCAGGAATCTGGTCCCGCTCTTTGGAAGATGTCTGGTTCAATCCTTCGTGTGTTGTGGAATGTTGGGGTTCCGTGATCCGTTCTGCGTTCCGTTTTTCCTCCTGTAAGCAGCGCACACTTTATCTATCGATAATCCCTCTAAATCCAGCGACACGGATCCTCCTGGCGGCTCATTTGTGGGAAATGTCGGAAGTTTGTTCTGGGATTATGTTGATCCTGAAGGTGTCAGAGACATTGTAGCAGCTAAACTGCCATTTGAATCCTGGTGTGCGATCCGACGTTTCCGGCTTCCCGTAATTTGAGAAAAATCAGGGAATGTTTTCGGAACAGCGCAGGCGCTCTGCAGCCAGGTATGGGAATCACTGAACTCCTGAAAATGCTATTTTCCTGGCTGTCTCTGGCTTCTGTCATTTCCCAGTCACTGACCCAGAACAAGCAAGCAGCAATCGAACACACAATCTGCATATTTCATCCCGAGCGGTGACAACGGATCAGCGGCTGGATCAGCATAACTGCCAGGCAAGTGGCATTTTAAGAGGTTGGCAGTGGCAGCCTGTCACAAGGGTAGATTCCTGACACCTGATTGGTTCGAGTTCATCTCTGACAGCCAAAATCACGTGCAGCAGTTGCTGTAGCCTTGTCACCTTGGTAGCCCTGAATGTGAACCCGACAAAATGCAGTCCAGCTTTTTTCCTGGCTCCAGCACTGCCAAGACCTGAGGTCGCTGCAGCCTCACCCACCCATACTGGAGTGTGAGAGGGAGGTTGCACAGCAGAGAAATCAAATGACAAGAGGCTGCAGTCTGACACCCCGGTCACACCGGGTGCGATTTGCACCCTATTGTCTGCAATAAAAGCGGTCATATCGGTGCGATTCTGACTTGGTTGGAACCGCACCGATCTCTCGGGTGCAACTTTGTCTTGCAAGTCGCACCTCGAGTCGGAATGACATCCGACTTTGAAATTGCGTGATTTCAAATTCGGATCGGTGTAACCAGGAGCTAAGTCATCGGTCACACTGCTGCGATTTAAAATCTCGTGATTTGTGTGCAATTTCTGAAGACTTTATTGCTACTTTCTTTTTGTAACTTAATTTTCAAAGATTTGTTGCGATTTTCCGTGCAATTTTCATGATATTCTATATTCGTGAAATCGCAACAAAACTGCAGAAAAAGTAATGAAAGAACAACTTTAGAAATTGCGCCGCAGCAAATCGCACGTGTTTAGATACTAATATTCACATTCATTAGCCACAGGATCATCGATTGCCCCGTGCCGATGTCCAACAGGCTCCTCCTACTGAGGGAGATGTAGACTCACACCACCATAGGACAGCTGGACTCTTTCCCACCAACGTCCTCCTCACCAGTGAGCTTCTCCAGACCCAACCTCCGGGCCCCTCAGCTTAGCCTAGCTGGGACCAAGAGTCTTCTTAGTGGCTCCTTGTAGTGTTCTGCACCAGGGACAGATCCCCCTGCATAGGGGTCTCCTCCAGAAGGACTGGACCCAGACTATTTATGGGATCTCTCACTACCTACTGGGCACACCTTCCCAGGGATTGGCTGAAGTCCCATAAATATTCAGGCTGCCCATGTCCTTCCTCCCACTATGTTTCTAGAAATATTTAGAGCAGTGGTCTCCAAACTGTGACCTGGGGGCCACATGCGGGCCTTTGCTTGCCTTTATCTGGCCCTTAGGATACCATTCCTCTCACTAATACGAGACACTGTTCTAACCACTGAGACCAAGGAGGAGGCATCAGTCCTTGGAAACCAGCGACGGGCTGGTATTTTTTCCACTGACACCAACAATGGGGCACTATTCTGCCCACTGACACCAACAATGGGGCACTATTCTGCCCACTGACACCAACAATGGGGCACTATTCCCCCCACTGATACCAATGATGGGGCACTATTCCTTCCACTGACACCAATGATGGGGCACTATTCCTCCCACTGACACCAACAATGGGGCACTATTCCTCCCACTGATACCAATGATGGGGCCCTATTCTGCCCACTGACACCAACAATGGGGCACTATTCCTCCCACTGACACCAGCAATGGGGTACTATTTCTCCCACATACATTATCAAAGGGGCATTATTCCCACTATCACCAATGATGGGGCACTGTTCCTTCCACTGGCAATGGGTATGGGGCACTGTTCCTTCCACTTCATTGGGTATGGGGCACAATTCCTTCCACTGGCACAGGGTATGGGGCACTATTCCTTCCACTGGCACGGGGTATGGGGCACTATTTCTCCTAACTATATCAAATGATGCAGCACTGTTCCTTCCACTGGCACTAGGTATGGGGCACTATTCCTTCCTCTGGAATTGGGTATGAGGCACTATTCCGTCCACTGGCACCAGGTGTGGGGCACTATTCCTTCCACTGGCACGGGGTATGAGGCACTATTCCCTCCACTGGCACCAGGTATGGGGCACTATTCCTTCCACTGGCACTGGGTATGGGGCACTATTCCTTCCACTGGCACTGGGTATGGGGCACTATTCCTTCCACTGGCACTGGGTATGGGGCACTATTCCTTCCACTGGCACCAGCAATGGGACACTATTTCTCCCACCAATATGAAATGATGGGGCACAACTCCTTCCACTGGCACTGGGGCATTATGTAATCCCACATATCCCAGGGCATTGTCTACTCCCATTGGCCACAATCCGGCCCCCCTAAAATCTGAAGAACCCTCAGGAGCCTGTGAGGCACTGAGCAGCCTGCAATAATCAACCCCGGCGATTACAGTGGAGCCGACTAAATTTACCGAACAGCTTACTCTAACTAGGAGGATTCTGCATATATTTTATTTTTTTCCCATTATAGACATTTATACAAATTTTAATTTTACGTCTATTGTATTTCATCCCATTACATACATTTATACCCATTTTATTCTGGATATGTTTGATTGATTCCCATTTTATACGTTTATACAATTTTAAAAATTGGATATATTTCATTCAATCTCGTTATGTTTTACGTTTGTATTGTTTTCCTTCTTCTGTCTTCAGATTGTTCCTTCCTTTGTCCTTCATTGCCCTTCAGCATCAGCTATATTGTACCCAACACACATTTCCTATCAATGCCAAGTGATCTGACTATTTGTACCAGGCGCTCCTTACTTTCCCCCCCCCCCCCTTAGTTTTTAGGCTCTGACTTTCTTCGCGGCTTGTTGTTCCATGGACCTCCGGGAGGTCTGTACTGGTTCCTGGAGTTGCTCTCAGGAGCCGTAGACGAGTAAAACAATTAATGAGCTGTAATCCAGACTTGGGATCAGTCCAGGCATGCTTGGCTGAGAGATCCAGGTAATGTCAGTCACCAGCTGGGTATATCACTGAGCTGTGATTGAGCCGGCAGGGCTTCTCCTCCACTCCTCCACCTCTCCAGGCCAGCAGCTGCAGGATTCACTGTCATGCTGGAGAACACGTGTTGTGGAGTGTTTGTTTCCAGAACCTCTCAAGCTGGCCAGTCTGGCATGGGACCGTCTAAGGTTCTCCTGGGACAGTCTATGTGTCAAGTGCCACCAGTCTAGACTGCCCCAGGAGAACCTTAGATGGTCCCATGCCAGACTGGCCAGCTTGAGAGGTTCTGGAAACAAACACTCCACCATGCTTCATGTAGAAGAGTTCTTAAAATACTTTCTACAGACATTCAGGTCATCAAACTCCGTTCTGTATTATTTCCAGTGTGTGTTCTGCAAAAGTAGTGAGACTTACAGAGAGCGGGTGAGGAGACGTCCTGCGTGAGATGGTTCTGAGGTGTACAGGAGAGGAGCTGACCAGGGCAATAGCCGGGCTGGGGGGCACTTTGAGGTTTCAGTCAAGGCAGGGTCAGGGCAGGCAGTGTTCAACAGCATAGTCCAGTGGTCTCCAAACTGCGACCTGGAGGCCGGATGTGGCCCTTTACTTGCCTATAGCTGTCTCTTGAGGCATTTTTCCTCCCACTCCCACTGAGCTGTGATTGGGCGGGCAGGGCTACTCCTCCACTCCTCCAGGCCAGCAGCTGCAGGATTCACTGTCATGCTGGAGAACACGTGTTGTCACCCATACATGCCATGTGTCAAGTGCCACCAGTCTAGACTGTCCCAGGAGAACCTTAGATGGTCCCATGCCAGACTGGCCAGCTTGAGAGGTTATGGAAACAAACACTCCACCATGCTTCATGTAGAAGAGTTCTTAAAATACTTTCTACAGACATTCAGGTCATCGGACTCCGTTCTGTATTATTTCCGGTTTGTGTTCTGCAAAAGTAGTAAGACTTACAGAGAGCGGGTGAGGAGACGTCCTGCTTGAGATGGTTCTGAGGTGTACAGGATAGGTGCTGACCAGGGCAATAGCCGGGCTGGGAGGCACTTTGAGGTTTCAGTCAAGGCAGGGTCAGGGTGGGCAGTGTTCAACAGCATAGTCCAGTGGTCTCCAAACTGCGGCCCGGGGGTCAGATGTGGCCCTTTGCTTGGATATATCTGTCTCTTGAGGCATTTTTCCTCCCACTGAGATCAACGATGGGGCATAATTCCTGCCGCTGACATCAACCATAGGGCACTATCATTCCTATTGACGACAACAATAAGGTGCTTTTCCTTCTACTGACACCAGTGAGGAGGCACTATTCCTCCAACTGACACCAATGATGGGGCACTATTCCTCCAACTGACACCAATGATGGGGCACTATTCCTCCAACTGACACCAATGATGGGGAACAAAAAGATGGGACATTGTTCACTCCCTCTAATCACAGTCCAGCCCCCCTAATGTCTGAAGGATGATAAACTGGCCCTTTGTTTAGACAGTTTATGCTACTGACTGCCACCTGCCCTGACCCTTGCCTGGATAACAGAATGTGTTATTAACTGCTGCCCGCCCTGACCTTAGCCTGGATCACAGAACATGCTAATGACTGCTGCCTGCCCTGACCATAGCCTGGATCACGGAATATACTAATGACTGCTGCCTGCCCTGACCATTGACTGGATAACAGATTATGCCACTTGTAGCAGCCTTTCCTGACCTTAGCATAGATAACTGAATATGCTATTGACTGCCACCTGCCCTGACCCACTCCTGGATAACAGATTATGCTACTTTGTGCAGCCTGCCTTGACCTTAACATGGATAAAATAATATGCTATTGATTGCCGCCTGCCCTGACTTTAGCCTGGCTAATGGAATATGCTATTGAGACCCCTGCAATAGTCCATTATACGGGCTACGGTCAGGCAAGACAGCAACTGCTAGCATAAACCATTATCCAGATAAAGGTCAGGGCAGGCTGCATTAAGTAGCATAATCAGTAATCCAGGCAAGGGTTAGGACAGGCAGCAGTCAATAGTATATTCCGTTATCCAGGAAAGAGTCAGGATAGGCGGCAGCCAATAGCATATTTCATTATCCAGGCAAGGGTCAGGGCAGGTGGCAGTAAGTAGTATAATCTGTTGTCCAGGCAAGAGTCAGGACAGGCCACAGCCAATTACATATTCTATTATGCAAGCAAGGGTTAAGGCAGGTGGCAGTCAATAATAGCTCATTCTGCTATCCAGGCTAAGGTCTGGGCAGGTGGCAGTCAATAGCAGATTTTGTTATTCATGGTAAGGTCAAGGAAGGCTGCAATAAGTAGAATAATCTATTAACCAGAAAGGGTCAGGGCAGGCGGCAATCAATAGCATATTATTTTATCCATGCTAAGGTCAGGGCAGGCTGCACAAAGTAGCATAATCTATTAAACAGAAAGGATCAGGGCAGGCAGCAGTCAAAAGCATATTTCATTATCCAGGCTAAGGTCAGGGGAGACTGCACAAAGTAACATAATCTGTTATCCAGGAAAGGGTCAGGACTGGCAGCGGTCAAAAGCATATTACGTTATCCAGGGTAAGGTCAGGGCAGGCGGCAGTCAATAGCATATTCAGTTATCCATGCTAAGGTCAGGAAAGGCTGCAACAAGTAGCATAATCTGTTATCCAGGCAATGGTCAGGGCAGGCAGCAGTCATTAGCATATTCCGTGATCCAGGCTAAGGTCAGGGCAGGCAGCAGTTAATAGCACATTCTGTTATCCAGGCAAGGGTCAGGGCAGGTGGCAGTCAGTAGCTTAAACTGTTATCCAGGCAAAAGTCAGGACAGGCAGAAGTTAATAGTGTATTCCGTTATCCAGGCAAGAGTCAGGACAGACAGCAGTCAATAGTTTAATACGTTATCTAGGCAAGGGTCAGGACAGGCAGCAGTCAATAGTGTATTCCGCTATCCAGGCAAGGGTCAGGACAGGCAGCAGTCAATAGTGTATTCCGCTATCCAGGCAAGGGTCAGGACAGGCAGCAGTCAATAGTGTATTCCATTATCCTGGCAAGGGTCAGGACAGGCAGCAGTCAATAGTGTATTCCGCTATCCAGGCAAGGGTCAGGACAGGCAGCAGTCAACAGTGTATTCCGTTATCCAGGCAAGGGTCAGGACAGGCAGCAGTCAACAGTGTATTCCGCTATCCAGGCAAGGGTCAGGACAGGCAGCAGTCAATAGTGTATTCCATTATCCTGGCAAGGGTCAGGACAGGCAGCAGTCAATAGTGTATTCCGCTATCCAGGCAAGGGTCAGGACAGGCAGCAGTCAACAGTGTATTCCGTTATCCAGGCAAGGGTCAGGACAGGCAGCAGTCAACAGTGTATTCCGTTATCCAGGCAAGGGTCAGGGCAGGCTACAGTCAGAGGGGAAGTCCATGTCCCAATAAAGGGTCAGGCAGGATGAAGCAACCTGAGACATTTAGAAATTAGTGCAAGTGTGGAACAGTATCACAAATGCAAACCACAGTATGGCCGGCCAATCATTGCAGAGCCAATGCCTAGCAATGAGGTCACCTCCCGCCACTGGCGAATGGTAGTAGGAGGGGGTGTAGCCAGCAGCGCAAGGGGGTGTTGCCCCTTACTAGTTCTTATCTACAGGTTGTACAACACAAACTGTATAGCCAAAGACACTGGGCAGGGCTGACACCACTTAGTCACAACAAACTATGTGTTGTCAGCTCCCAATAATGTAGGCCCGTCCATATCTATGGGTTGCCTGGCAAATACTAAACTGTGAAAACTTTTCTTCGATGAGGTTTGGAAGCCTCGAGCCAATTCCCACTGGGTGGCATACCGGTCCAAAGGGTTGTTGACTATAAATAGTTTATTCCCATTGGAAGGTTGACCGGAGTTTAGAGGTCAGCTGACCTGCATCCCAGTAATAAAATCAGGTTGTATATAAGACGGAGACATCTTTTGTAGGAAATGTTCTCTGACAGCCCTTCCCCCGCTATACAGGAATAAAATCCAGATGTAGTAATAAACTTATTACGACTCTCGTGACTAACCAGAGGAAACCGCGAAACTGGGGGGAAAGTGAGTCACAGGAAGCCCAGCGCACAGCGAGGAATTCCCTCAACACTTCAATCTGCTGAGTGCTGCAAATGTTCTGCAGAGTTCTCTCTCCGGGACTTCGCAATAAGATTTTGGTTTTGTAGGCTGTAGGAATTTAGTGGTCATACACCTAGGTACACCCACCGGCCACTTTATCAGGTCCACCTTGCTAGTAGCAGGTTGGACCTCCTTTAGTCTTCAGAACTGCCTCCATTTTTCATGGCCTAGATTCAGCAAGGTGTTGGAAATGTTCATCAGAGATTTTGGTCCAAATTGAAATGATGGCATCATACAGTTGCTGCAGATTTGTCGGCTGCACATCCATGGATCGTTGATACAAGGCAGGATGGATCCACCACACCATGACACCACCACCACCAGCCTGAACCATTGATACAAGGCAGGATGGATCCACCACACCATGACACCACCAGCCTGAGCCGTTGATACAAGGCAGAATGGATCCACCACATCATGACACCACCACCACCAGCCTGAACCGTTGATACAAGGCAGGATGGATCCACCACACCATGACACCACCAGCCTGAGCCGTTGATACAAGGCAGAATGGATCCCCCACACCATGACACCACCACCACCAGCCTGAAGCATTGATACAAGGCAGGATGGATCCAACACACCATGACACCACCAGCCTGAACCATTGATACAAGGCAGGATGGATCCACCACACCATGACACCACCTCCACCAGCCTGAACCATTGATACAAGGCAGGATGGATCCCCCACACCATGACACCACCACCACCAGCCTGAACCATTGATACAAGGCAGGATGGATCGACCATACCATGACACCACCACCAACCTGAACCATTGATACAAGGCAAGATGGATCCATGGTTTCATGTTGTTTATGCCAAATTCTGACCCTACCATCTGAATGCTGCAGCTGAAATCCAGACTCATCAGGCCAGGCAAAGTTTTTCCAATCTTCTATTGTCTAATTATGGTGATCCTGTGCGAATTGTAGCCTCCGTTTCCTCTTCTTAGCTGACAGGAGTGACGCCCAGTATGGTCTTCTCCTGCTGTAGCCCATCTGGACGTGTTGTGCGTTCAGAGATGGGATTCTGCATACCTTGAATGTAACGAGTGGTTATTGGAGTTACTGTTGCTTTTCTATCATCTGGAACCAGTCTGCCCATTCTCCTCTGACCTCAACAAGTCATTTTCCTCCACACAACTGCCCTCATTGGATATTTTATTTTTTTCTGACCATTTTCTGTAAACCATAGAGATGGTTGTACATGAAAATCCCAGTAGATCAACAGTTTTTGAAATCCTCAGACCAGCTCGTCTGGTACCAACAACTGCGCCACAAAACCCCCCATGTAAATAAGTATTCCCAGCCTTTGCCATGACGCTCAAAATTGAGCTCTGGTGCATCCTGTTCCCACTGATCATCCTTGAGATGTTTCCACAACTTGATTAGAGTCCACCTGTGGGACATTCAGTGGATTGGAGTCCACCTGTGGGACATTCAGATGATCAGAGCCCACCTGTGGGACATTCAGTTGATTGGACATGATTAGGAAAGGCATAAACCTGTGTATAGAAGGTCCCACAGGTAACAGTGCATGTCAGAGCACAAACCAAGCCATGAAGTCCAAGGAGTTTCCGTAGACCTCCGAGACAGGATTGTATCAAGACACAGATCTGGGGAAGGGTACAGAAACATTTCTGCAGCATTGAAGGTCCCAGTGAGCACAGTGGCGTCCATCATCCGTAATTGGAAGAAGTTTGGAACCACCAGGAATCTTCCTAGAATGGGCCGCCCGGCCAAAATGAGTGATCGAGGGAGAAGGGCCTTAGCCAGGGAGGTAACCAAACACCCGATGGTCACTCTGAAGGAGCTCCAGCGTTTCTCTGTGGAGAAAGGAGAACCTTCCAGAAGAACAACCATCTCTGCAGCACTCCACCAATCAGGCCTGTATGGTAGAGTCGCCAGATGGAAGCCAAATGGCAGCCCACCTGGAGTTTGCCAAAAGGCACCTGAGGGAATCTCAGACCCTGAGAAACAAAATTCTTTGGTCTGATGAAACAAAGATTGAACTCTTTGGCCTGAATGCCAAGCGTCATGTCTGGAGGAAACCAGGCACCGCTCACCACCTGGCCAATACCATCCCTACAGTGAAGCATGGTGGTGGCAACATCATGCTGTGGGGATGTTTTTCAGTGGTAGGAACTGGGAGACTAGTCCGGATTAAAGGAAAGATGAATGCAGCAATGTACAGAGACATCCTTGATGAGAACCTGTTCCAGAGCGCTCTTGACCTTAGACTGGGGCGACGGTTCATCTTCCAACAGGACAAAGACCCTCGGCACACAGCCCACATAACAAAGGAGTGTCTACAGGCCAACTCTGTGAATGTCCTGGAGTGGCCCAGCCAGAGCCCAGACTTGAACCCGATTGAACATCTCTGGAGAGAGCTGAAAATTGCTCCATCCAACCTGATGGAGCTGGAGAGGTTCTGCAAAGAAGAACGGGAGAAATCGCCCAAAAATAGGTGTGCCAAGCTTGTAGCATCGTACTCAGAACGACTTGAGGCTGGAATGGGGGCTAAAGGGGCTTCAACAAAGTATTGGGCAAAGGCCGGGAATACCTATGTACATGGGGGGGGGGGGCTGGGAATACTTATGTTCATGGGGGAGGGGGGCTGGGAATACTTATGTACATGGGGGGGGGGGGGCTGGGAATACTTATGTACATGGGGGAGGGGGGCTGGGAATACTTATGTACATGGGGGGGGAGGCTGGGAATACTTATGTACATGGGGGGGAGGCTGGGAATACTTATGTACATGGGTTTTTGTATATATACACACACTGTATATACAGTTGTGTTCAATATAATAGCAGTGTGTTGAAAAAAGTGAATAAAGCTGAAAATCCTGCTAATAGCTTTTATTTCCATCCACACAAATGCATTGGGAACACGACACATTCTATTCCAAATCACAACATGAAGAAAAATACATCAAATTTGTGTTTCCTCTAAAAAAATGGAAGAAAAGTGAATATTAGACGGTTCAAAAAAATGGCCGTGTTTGTATTCTTCTTTACAAACTCAAACATTCACTATATAAACTGAGAAATGTTTGAAGATTTTGCTTTCCTTTGAATGACTTCATGAATATTTGGTTGTAGTCGCACTGTTTCTGAGAACTGCTGTACATCTGTGTTGCATGGAGTCCCCCAACTTCTGGCCCCTGTGATCAGGTATTCCAGCCCAGGATGATTGGACCACATTCCACAGTTCTTCTCTATTTCTTGGTTTTGCCTCAGAAACGGCATTTTTGGTGTCACCCCACAAGTTTTCTATTGGATGAAGATCCGGGGATTGGGCTGGCCACTCCATAACGTCCATCTTGTTGGTCTGGAACCAAGATGTTGTACGTTTACTGGTGTGTTTGGGGTCGTTGTCTTGTTGGAACACCCATTTCAAGGGCATTTCCTCTTCAGCATAAGGCAGCATGACCTCTTCAAGTATTCTGATGGATTCAAACTGATCCATGATCCCTGGTATGCGATAAATAGGCCCAACACCGTAGTATGAGAAACATCCCCATATCATGATGCTTGCACCACCATGCTTCACTGTCTTCACAGTGTACTGTGGCTTGAATTCAGTGTTTGGGGGTCGTCTGACAAACTGTCTCCGCCCACTAGACCCAAAAAGAACAATCTTACTTTCATCAGTCCACAAAATGTTGCGTCATTTCTCTTTAGGCCGGTCAATGTGCTCTTTGGCAGATTGTAACCTCTTCAGCACACGTCTTTTTTCCAACAGTGGGACTTTGCGGGGGCTTCTTGCAGATAGCTTGGCTTCACATCGGCATCTTCTAATTGTAACAGTCCTCACAGGGAACGTCACACCTTCTTTCATCTTCCTGGAGCTGTTTGTTGGCTGAGTCCTCACAGGGAACGTCACACCTTCTTTCATCTTCCTGGAGCTGATTGTTGGCTGAGTCCGCCCCATTTTGGTTATTCTTCTATATATTCCAATGGTAGTTTTTCGCTTTCTTCCGCGTCTTTCAGGTTTTGGTTGCCATTTTAAAGCATTTGTGATCATTTTAGCTGAGCAGCCGATCATTTTCTGCACTTCTTTATATGTTTTCCCCTCTCCAATCAACTTTGTAATCAAGGTACGCTGTTCTTCTGAACAATGTCTGGAACGACCCATTTTCCTCAGAATTTCAGAGAGAAATGCACTGTAACCAGCATGTACAACATTTGCTGCCTTCCTTCCTTAAATAAGGGCAATAATTGCCACCAAAGAATGAATGACCTCACTGATAGAACTCCACACTGCTATTATTTTGAACACGCCCCTTTCAGTGAGTGATTCAATGACACAGAATCAGCAGCATGCATGTCATGACTGTCGGGTCTGTTGGATTTCTATGACTCTACTACACCTGCTAGGAAATTATTTGCCATGTAGAAATATCATTTCCACCAAAAACAGCGATTGATCCGGTTAGTGATGTCTGACTGATATTATTTTGAACACAACTGTATATATCAGGGGTGGACTGACCATTTGGAATCTCGGGCACTGCCCAAGGGCCCGGGGTCAGTAGGGGGCCCCATGAGATGCCCTCGGGCTCCCTCCAACCCCGTTCCCCCTCACTCAACTACCCCCTCATCACCCCTCTCCCACAGCCCCACCACTGCTCTGACCTCCACTTCCACCCCACCCTACATTCCTCATACTGAAGCTCCCCCAACACTCCGTACCTTTGACCTTACTACCATCGAGGAAGTCTCCAAGATCTTCTCTGATGCCCGCCTCACCACTTGCCCCCTCGACCCTATCCCCTCACAACTCCTACGACCTCCCTCCCCCTCCATCCTACGCTCCCTCACCCACATCTTCAATCTCTCCCTCTCCTCAGGCACTTTCCCCTCCCCTCTGAAACATGCACACATCACCCCCATACTTAAAAAGCCCTCCCTGGACCCCAATGACCCGAACAACCTCAGACCCATCTCCCTGCTGCCATTTACATCTAAACTCCTCGAGTGCCTCGTCTACACCCGCCTATGCTCTCACCTCAACGACAACAACCTCCTCGATCCCCTACAGTCCGGCTTCCGTCCCCTACACTCCACCGAAACTGCCTTACTCAAACTCTCCAACGACCTTCTAACCGCCAAAGCTAATGGCCACTATTCAGTGCTCCTACTCCTTGACCTCTCTGCGGCCTTTGACACAGTCGACCACCCCCTCCTCCTCAAAAAACTACACTCCCTCAGCCTCAGAGATTCTGCTCTCTCCTGGCTCTCATCCTACCTGTCACAACGCTCTTTCAGCGTTACCTATAATGCCACCACCTCCCCCTCACTCCCCCTCTCTGTTGGGGTCCCTCAAGGCTCTGTCCTCGGGCCCCTTCTCTTCTCCATCTACACCTCCTCCCTTGGCCAACTCATACACTCTCACGGCTTCAACTATCACCTCTGTGCCGACGACACACAAATCTATCTCTCAACCTCCCACCTCACCCCCTCGGTCTCCGCCCCCGACCTCACCCCCTCAGTCTCCGCCCCCCACCACACCCCCTCGGTCTCTGCCCAAATCACACACCTACTGAGCGACATATCAGACTGGATGTCGCTCCACTTTCTTAAACTGAACCTCTCCAAAACCGAGTTTCTTGTCTTCCCCCCCAACCCGGACACCACCCCCCATTGACTTCTCCATCACGTCCAACAACGCTACCATCAAACCCGCCCCGCAGGCCAGAGTACTGGGTGTCATTCTGGACTCCAACCTATCCTTCCAGCCCCAAGTCCAATCTTTAACAAACTTGTGCAGACTCCACCTCCACAACATGCAGACTCCACCTCCGCAACATGCAGACTCCGCCTCCGCAACATGCAGACTCCACCTCCGCAACATGCAGACTCCACCTCCGCAACATCGCCAAAATCCGCACGTTCCTAACCCCAGAAACCAATAAATACCTCATCCACTCCCTCATCATATCACGACTCGACTACTGCAACTCCCTCCTCACTGGCCTGCCTCGCCGCTGGCTATCCCCTCTTCAGTCCATCCTGAACACGGCTGCCAGACTCATTCACCTTTCCAACCGATCTGTCTCTGCCACCCCCCTCTGCCAATCCCTCCACTGGCCTCCACTCAGTGTCCTCCACCCCCCTCTGCCAATCCCTCCACTGGCTTCCGATTGCGCAACGGATCAAATTCAAAATCCTAACACTGACGTACAAAGCCGTCCACCATACTGCCCCGAACTACATCACTGACCTAATATCCAAGTACCACCCAACACGCACACTCCGCTCCTCACAAGACCTCCTTCTCTCTAGTTCCCTGGTCTCCTCCTCCCATGCCCGCCTCCAGGACTTCTCCAGGGTGTCACCCATCCTCTGGAACTCCCTGCCCCAACCCATCAGATTATCACCTACTCTCCTCTCCTTTAGGCGCACCCTGAAAACCCACCTCTTCAGGGAAGCCTACCCCACCCCCTGCTAACCTGCCGACCTCCTCCACTCTTCCTACCACTCCATCCCCCACAGCTATCTCCTCCTGTGCCACCATCCCCTCCCTCCTAGATTGTAAGCTCCAAAGAGCAGGGCCCTCGATCCCCTCATGTTTTGCATTGTATTGGTATTGTTCTGTCACATGTTCTGTCCCCCTTTGTAATGTACAGCGCTGAGCCAACTATTTATAAATACTGTATAATAATAATAATAATCACAGGGGCCCCATGATCCCCTATTGCCCGGGGGCCCCATGAGTTGTCAGTCCGCCCCTGGTATATATATACATGCACACACAATCTTTGTGTAACAATAAACATTTAAAGGATATGTAAAGTTAAAACTTGTCTATTTTGCATAGATTGCTGAAGGATCCACCCCCCTCCCCCCCCCCCTCCTGTAGGTTTGCCATTGTCAGCAGGGAAGACTGGGATGGGAAATTTAACTTTTGCAGTTGTCACAGAACAGAAGGTCAGGGGAATTCTATAGGGGGACACCTGTTTCGGCGACAACTGTCCAAAATGGAATTTCCTTTCACTTTGCCTCGTGTCTGGGACAGGAAATGAAAGAGACAGCAAAAAATGTGAGCATCATTCTGTCTTTGATTGAAGCTGCGCAGAGTACGAAGGGGGAGGAGTCACTGTTTTATAAAGGATAACATGTGAAAAGGAGGCCAAAGCTCCACCTGCTGACTTAAAAGGAGAATGCATAAAAAAAAAACCCTCAACAATGTAATAGCTATTTTCTTAACAAAAATAGAAAATTAGATTTTTGAGTTGTATTATTATTATTATTTTTCATTTTTTTAATAACTGAAGAAAATATGTAGATATCGGCCGTACATTCTCTATAAGGTCATTTTATGTGATTTATTATGTATCTTGTGGACTGTTTTCTCCTTGTGCTGGAGAGGTTGTCCACAGATTTCTTTAAATCCTCCCATCCAGTCTTGCACCAGTGTAGCGGCTCCTCCCCTTCAGTCTTGCACCAGTATAGCGGCTCCTCCCCTTCAGTCTTGCACCAGTGTAGCGGCTCCTCCCCTTCAGTCTTGCACCAGTGTAGCGGCTCCTCCCCTTCAGTCTTGCACAGGTGTAGCGGCTCCTCCCCTTCAGTCTTGCACAGGTGTACTGGCTCCTCCCCTTCAGTCTTGCACAGGTGTACCTGCTCCTCCCCTTCAGTCTTGCACAGGTGTATCGGCTCCTCCCCTCCAGTCTTGCACAGGTGTACAGGCACCTCCCCTTCAGTCTTGCACAGGTGTACCGGCTCCTCCCCTTCAGTCTTGCACATGTGTACGGGCTCCTCCCCTCCAGTCTTGCACAGGTGTACCGGCTCCTCCCCTTCAGTCTTGCACAGGTGTACCTGTTCCTCCCCTTCAGTCTTGCACAGGTGTACAGGCTCCTCCCCTTCAGTCTTGCACAGGTGTAGCGGCTCCTCCCCTTCAGTCTTGCACAGGTGTACAGGCTCCTCCCCTTCAGTGCTTCAGTCTTGCACAGGTGTATCGGCTCCTCCCCTCCAGTCTTGCACAGGTGTATCGGCTGCTCCCCTTCAGTCCTGCAGTCTTTCACAGGTGTATCGGCTCCTCCCCTCCAGTCTTGCACAGGTGTATCGGCTCCTCCCCTCCAGTCTTGCACAGGTGTATCGGCTCCTCCCCTCCAGTCTTGCACAGGTGTATCGGCTCCTCCCCTCCAGTCTTGCACAGGTCTTCCTCCGATGTCACTGCACACTGTGAGCCTCTCACAATGTGCATTAGAAGCTGCAGCCAGTCAGATAGAGCTCCGCCTCATCTCCTGGCTGGAGGACATCTAGCATCATCTAGCACTTTCCTCCCCAGCCCGACTGTCTCTGGCCCCGCCCCTTTCATTCATTAGATTTCAGTTCTTTCCCCTGGGGTCACCTAGGGAGGTCTGCATGCAAATAGAGCCTGATTAGGAACGCCCACTCCCCCAGATTGACACCCACCCATTCAGGCATTTTGATTTTTGCATGACTCCTCC
This sequence comes from Staurois parvus, assembly GCF_062004578.1. Taxonomy (NCBI): domain Eukaryota; kingdom Metazoa; phylum Chordata; class Amphibia; order Anura; family Ranidae; genus Staurois; species Staurois parvus. Next base: position 60,021 of record NW_028319201.1, on the reverse strand, counting down.
CACTGAGTGCATCAGAGCTGAGGAGTACTGAGGCAGGGCACTGTGATACTTTCAGGAAGCTATGCACAGCCCCCCGCTTGCCCCTCCCACCAGTCGTGAGCGGTCTTCATTGCATAGAGTAGCACAGAGACCCAGTGATGATATCACTGGGTCTAGAATAAGGAATGTAATAAAAGTGGAAAGGGTTTGTTTAAAAATATTAATATCCTGTTGATGAGGGGGGGGGAGGGGGGGCTGGGAGGAACCCGAGAAGGTAAAACAAAGGCAGACGAAGCGTTTATAAATCGTTTGATGAGATTTGTTCTGTAGGGGGCGCTGGAGAGGCCGCCTCATCCCCAGAATCGGGTTTAATCGTCGAGGTTATTAAAGGTCAAATAAATCCACAATTAAACTGCATAGCTGGGACGGGGGGGGGGGGTTTGTGTCCCGAAATGTCGAAGCAAACGAGGGGCAGGGCGTGGCCTGACCTTTGCTGAGGCTTTGGCAGCGAACGCACGGCGATTGGCCGAATGGGGAGAACGTCTGGAAATCACAGACAGCGCCAGGCGAGGAGTTGGCAGGAGGACGCGGTGCTGGCAGAGACACATGCAGAGTCCCGATGGAGGAACCTCTATGACTCCCATCACATGAGGAAGCCGAGGGAGGAACCCAAAGAGCCAGTTAACCCTTCCCTGTCCTCTGACTCCAAACTCACAGCCTCGGGGTTCCCAACACCCACACAAACTATGCGCCCCCATCCGCTCTACTCTGATCGCCATTGAGAGTCGGGGGGAGGGAGTAGCAGACTGATAAGATCATCTCTCTGATCTCTCCTTCTATGAGCATGACCCCTTTTTTATAATCTGCGCAACGTTTTGATTGGTTGCTTGTGCTGCTTCTCCCTCCCCCAGTCTGAGCTCTGCTGGGAAATAAAATTGCTACATTTTCTTGTAATAAAGACAGCTTACTGCTGCTCTGTCTCCTTGTGCAGGGTGACTGGTCTTGTCTTTGCCCCCTCCTGTAGTGGGTGGGGCCTGCTTGGCCCCTCCCACAGTTCTGTTCTCTTTCCTTGTGCAGGGTGACTGGTCTTGTCTCCACCCCCTCCTATAGTTTTCTGTAGTGGGTGGGGCCTGTTTGGCCCCTCCCACAGCTCTGCTCTCTCTCCCTGTGCACGGTGACTGGTCTTGTCTCCACCCCCTCCTACAGTTTTCTATAGTGGGTGGAGTCTGCTGGGCCCCTCCCACATCTCTGCTCTCTCTCCTTGTGCAGGGTGACTGGTCTTTTCTCCGCCCCCTCCTATAGTTTTCTGTAGTGGGTGGAGCCTGCTGGGCCCCTCCCACAGCTCTGCTCTCCTTGTGCAGGGTGACTGGTCTTGTCTCCGCCCCCTCCTGCAGTTTTCTGTAGTGGGTGGAGCCTGCTGGACCCCTCCCACAGCTCTGCTCTCTCTCTCTCCTTGTGCAGGGTAATTGGTCTTGTCTCTGCCCCCTCCTTTAGTTTTCTGTAGAGGGTGGAGCCTGCTGGGCCCCTCCCACAGGTCTTTTCTCAGCACAGGCTATGCACAGCACCGTGTTGATGTCATTGTTACTTTTACAAGGTAATATCTGGGTTTGCATCCTTTATTGAGGAATATACTTCGATGAAAGGTTCTGTGCCCCGGAGTTCAGCTTTAACTTGATGGCGGGAAGGTGGAGATCCTGGAACATGTGCTGTATAAAGATTCCCCAGAGTCCGACTGACCCCCCCCCATCGCGTTGCGGCCGCCTCTCCGGCGTTCACATTCCAGAACGTGCTTTTCCGTTATTTTACTCCTGCTTTGATTTGAATTCAGCTTCGCTCTGAGTCATTTGGGGAGCCGAGGACGGCGAGGGGGAGCCAAGATTTATATTCCAGCTTCTTCTCCGCTGCTGAATCAGAAACATCTCGGAGAGGGTGGGACCGGGCGTGTGACGCGTGGGACGGAGAACGCTGTCCAGAAACAGTGACGGTGGATTCTGTCAACTGGAAAACCCTGCTGACCAACCAGTGGCCCCGGGGCCACAAGCAGCCCTTTGGTACTGATCATGTGACCCCTGTAGACTGTATTCTGCTCTTATTATAATATATAGGGTGACTTCTAGCATTTTCATTGGTCGGTTTTATCTCTTCCACGCTGTCTTATTGTCTTCTAGGCTGTCCTTACCAACCACTTACCCTCCTGGATAGGTTTTACCACCTTCATGACCAGGCCAGGTTTTGCTATTCAGCACTGCGCTACTTTAACTGTTTTTAATTTTACCATATTTATTACAGGTACTTATATAGCGCCTTCAATGTACGCAGCGCTTTACATATATATTGTACATTCACATCAGTCCCCGCCCTCGAGGAGCGTACAATCTAAGGTCCCTAACTTACCTTCATACATACACATACTAGGGCCAATTTAGACAGGAGCCAATTCACCTCCCAGCATGTCTTTGGAGTGTGGGAGGAAACCGGAGTACCCGGAGGAAACCCACGCAGGCATAGGTACTTGTATAACGCCGTCAATTTACGCAGTGGTCTACATATATATTGTAGTCACATCAGTCCCCGCCCCCGAGGAGCGTACAATCTAAGGTCCCTATCTCACATTCATACACACATATACTATGTCCAATGTAGACAGGAGCCAATTCACCTACCAGCATATCTTTGGAGTGTGGGAGGAAACCGAAGCACCCGGAGAAAACCCACGCAGGCATAGGTACTTGTATAGCGCCGTCAATTTACGCCGTGCTTTACATATATTTTGTACATTCACATCAGTCCCCGCCCCCGAGGAGCGTACAATCTAAGGTACCTAACTTACCTTCATACATACACATACTAGGGCCAATGTAGACAGGAGCCAATTAACCTACCAGCATGTCTTTGGAGTGTGGGAGGTAACCGGAGTGCCCGGAGGAAACCCACACAGGCACAGGGAGAACATGCAAACTCCAGGCAGGTGGTGCCGTGGTTGGGATTTAACCAAGGACCCCTAGTGCAGCCAGGCACAGGAGGAAACCGGAGTACCCAAAGGAAACCCACGCAGGCATAGGGAGAAAAAAATATTTATTGTTTATTTATTTCAGGTACTTAGGGTTAGGCACTTTACATATATATTGTACATTCACATCAGTCCCCGCCCCTGAGGAGCATACAGTCTAAGGTCCCTAACTCACATTCATACATACACATGCTAGGGCCAATGTAGACAGGAGCCAATTCACCTACCAGCATGTCTTTGAAGTCTGGGAAGAAACCAGAGTACCCGGAGGAAACCCACACAGGCACAGGGAGAACATGCAAACTCCAGGCAGGTGGTGCCGTGGTTGGGATTCAAACCAACGGCCCCATACTAGGGCCAATGTAGACAGGAGCCAATTCACCTCCCAGCATGTCTCTGGAGTGTGGGAGGAAACCGGAGTACCCGGAGGAAACCCACGCAGGCACAGGGAGAGCATGCAAACTCCATGCAGGTGGTGCCGTGGTTGGGATTTGAACCCACAACCCTAGTACTGCCAGGCGGAAGTGCTAACCATTTAACCACTGTGCTGCCCATGTTTATTTCCACGATGCTTTCATTCATTAGCTCAGCCATCCAATCGGTAGTCCTCGTTAGACTCTCCTTATATACGTACACATCCTTCCCGTTATCATATCAGCCTATGATTGAGAAGGCAGCGTGCTTGGCATCCATTGGCTTCGCACATGCTCCGAAACGCGTCGCGTCGCATGCTGGTCCTCTTCACGTCATCACGCTGACGTCAACATTGCGCTCCAAGGTGTGTTCCTTCGCCCATCTGCTGAGAGACACACAAGCCGGCCGGCTCTCTCCAGAGTCTCCCCAGGCGCGGATGGCGGCTTACCCAGCGAGGACTTCTCTTGACACTCCAATCTGGAGGAGCCTTTTTCATTCTTTCGTCATGTCAGTGATTTTTTTCTATTGTTCCGCATTAAATGTCCTCAAACTGCACTTAAGAGGCGCTCTTTTCGATTGTGTTTCATCCGGAGCCTTCTACAGCTTCAAGAGCGTGCCATGTGGACTTGCCTACGTTGAACTTTAATATGTGCATTTACTGGTTCTCTGGCACCTGATTTGGGGAATTATTTTGCGCTGATTTTATTGCTTTTTGTCTTCGATGTCTTCACTGGGTCTCTTTGCTTCTCTATGCAATGCAGGCACATCATGGCTGGTGTGAGGGACTTTATACGGCTTCATGAAAACTGCACAGCACCCTGCCTCAGCACTTAGTCAGTGGGAGGAGTTATGCAAATATAAAAATGCTTTGACGGATGGACGTCAGTCTGGAGGAGTGGGCGTTCCTAGGCAGGCTGTATTTGCATAGGTAACGCCCACATGTGATGGTTTAAATTACAACTCCATACAGAAGGGAGTGAACACGCGTGTTATGTCACGTGTTTTTGTGGCTTCTTCCCCCCCAGCCAGTTGTTTTTTTAGATTTAACCCCCCTGGTGGTATTCCCGAGCGTAGCTCGGGGTAAAGTTTCAGCACCACAAGCGGTAGCCTCCCCCCCCCGAGCTACACTCGGGAATACACTGCAGCGTTGCTCCGGGATCTGTTCTTCTCTTACCTTGTCCTGCGCTCCCGCGATGTCCCCCCTGCAGTGTCCCCTGTAATGTCCTCCGGCCGATGCCGGCATCTGTCTTCCGGGTTCCGTTCTGCGACGTCGGGACGTACGGGGGACGGAACTGGCGGGATATTCAAAAATGTCAAAAAGTGACATTCACTAAATACACTAAAATCACATCGTATAACATTCCTGTATCAAACCATTTCACATACATTTTGTCCCGAGTGCTTTGTCCGGCGCCCTGCCAGCATTTTTACCGCCCTTTCTGCCTGGAAACTGAGAAACGTCCATGGCGTCCAAAAAGCGTCCCTTTAGGTCAGACGCGGTTTTAGACCGGCTAGAGAACAGCGATAGTAAATCAGAACCACTTGCAGAATTGAGTGATAATGATTGGTGGGGGAAATTCCTCATCAGACACTGAAAACGATTCTGCGACTGAGCTCAGCGATGTGCGAACTTGGCGCTCTATTTCACATTTCAGTGTTTTTGGTTTGATTATATTATTGAATTACATTTATTATTATTATATTATTATTTTTTATGATTATTTATTATATTATAATTTATGATTTCGTGTTTCAAGTTTTATCCTCCCCGGGATGTTTACTAGACTCTTGTTCGGACAGATTTCAGTGAGTTATTCCTAAGAATTACAGCCTACAATAAAAAAACGACATATTTCCATGCAAAAAAAAGTACCGCTTTGAGCACAGAAATCATGACGTAATCAGACTGCTAGGGAGGCTACTGAATGCAGAATATTGTCCCTGGTGGGAGAGGGAGGAGCTTGAGACGTGCGGTTTTGTGATGTCATCCGCCTTTATTTTGCAGCGTCACCTCATGAGATGACTCAGTTGCCCCAGGATGAGTTTGAGACGTGTCTGGAGAAGGCTGAAGCCTGGATGAAGGAGATCCACGATAGGCTGAAGGAGATTGACAACACGCAGGGCCCCAGATCGGCCCTGGAATCCCGCCTCCGGGAGACCGAGGTGAGTCGTACACATGGGACGGGGACTTGCATGTTAAAGGGTCACTCCGCCCAAAACTGATAGTTCAGTCGTTGGCTTGAGCAGGGACGGACTGACAACTCATGGGGCCCCCGGGCAATAGGGGATCATGGGGCCCCTGTGTCCTTGCCCAAACTCAAAAAAGCCTATGAAAAAGGTACCAGGGGCATCTCATGGGGTCCCCTACTGACCCCGGGCCCTCGGGCAGTGCCTGAGTTTCCAAATGGTCAGTCTGCCCCTGGGCTTGAGAGTTAACCTAGATAGTCTTTTTTTTAACTTGGGGTGGGGGTATCTGATGGCGAGATCCTCAATTCCCAGGTCCTGGACAACTTGGGCTCAGAAGAAGTGGGTTGAATGATGCTGGTCATCAGACTGATGACATCTACTGGCAGAAAGAAAGTACTGCAGTGAAAATCTCCGGATGGAAGCTGAACATTGGCTTTGTTGTATTGTCTTGTAATGGGCTCTTCAGTTTATGGTGGTGTTGGTTTGAGATCTGAGTCAGGATGAATTTAGGGATGTTGTGGTGTGAATGGCGGCTCCGTGTTCATCTTCCGTGTCATTGGCGTGTCTCTATTCCTGTGTCTATTTATCAGCTGTCTGACGTCTTTGGTGGATGGTTGTGGTTGGCAGGGGAACCAAACAAAGTCCCATTCCGGGTTTCTGAGGATAGAGGCGTTGGAGACATATTCATCTCTTTATCTTCTCCTTCAATGGATGATGTCAGTTCTGGGTGGAGTTCTACAGCAGATTGTGGCTCTGCAGTCATTGTGTAGTCACACCTTCCGGCAAAGTCAGGGACAGGAGGGCCATTTTTATAGTTGTGGAACCGGGAAAGCTCTCCACCCATCACATCAGAAATCCCCCCATCACATCAGAGGTTCCCCATCACATCTGAGGTTCCCCCATCACACCAGAGGTTCCCCCATCACATCAGAGGTTCCCCATCACACCAGAGGTTCCCCCATCACAACAGAGGTTCCCCATCACATCTGAGGTTCCCCATCACATCTAAGGTTCCCCCATCACACCAGAGGTTCCCCCATCACATCAGAAATCCTCCTATCACATCAGAGTTCCTTCGTCATATCAGAGGTCCTCCCATCACCATCAAAGGTCCTCCCATCACATCAGAGGTTCCCCCATCACATCAGAGGTCGTCCCATCACATCAGAGGTCGTCCCATCACATCAGAGGTCCTCCCATCACCATCAAAGGTCCTCCCATCACATCAGAGGTTCCCTCATCACATCAGAGGTCCTCCCATCACCATCAGGGGGCCCCCCATCACATCAGAGGTCCCCCCATCACATCAGAGGTACTCCCATCACCATCAGAGGTACTCCCATCACCATCAGAGGTCCTCCCATCACATCAGTGGTCCTCCCATCACATTTTAGGTCCCCCCATCACCATTAGAGGTCCTCCCATCACCATCAGAGGTCCTCCCATCACAATCAGATGTCCTCCTATCACCATCATAGGTCCCCCTATCACCATCAGAGGTCTTCCTACCACCATCAGAGGTCCCCCCCATCACATCAGAGGTCCCCCTATCACCATCAGAAGTCCCCATCACATCGGAAATCCTCCCATCACATCAGAACTCCTTCTTCACATCTGAGGTCCCCCCATCACATCAGAAATCCTCCCATCACATCGGAACTCCTTCTTCACATCTGAGGTTCCCCCCATCACATCTGAGGTTCCCCCATCACATCAGAAATCCTCCCATCACATCAGAGCTCCTTCATGACATCAGAGGTCCTCCCATCACCATCAGGGGTCCCCATCACCATCAGGGGGCCCCCCATCACATCAGAGGTCCCCCCATCACATCAGAGGTACTCCCATCACCATCAGAGGTACTCCCATCACCATCAGAGGTCCTCCCATCACATCAGTGGTCCTCCCATCACATTTTAGGTCCCCCCATCACCATTAGAGGTCCTCCCATCACCATCAGAGGTCCTCCCATCACAATCAGATGTCCTCCTATCACCATCATAGGTCCCCCTATCACCATCAGAGGTCTTCCTACCACCATCAGAGGTCCCCCCCATCACATCAGAGGTCCCCCTATCACCATCAGAAGTCCCCATCACATCGGAAATCCTCCCATCACATCAGAACTCCTTCTTCACATCTGAGGTCCCCCCATCACATCAGAAATCCTCCCATCACATCGGAACTCCTTCTTCACATCTGAGGTTCCCCCCATCACATCTGAGGTTCCCCCATCACATCAGAAATCCTCCCATCACATCAGAGCTCCTTCATGACATCAGAGGTCCTCCCATCACCATCAGGGGTCCCCATCACCATGAGAGGTCCCCCCATCACATCAGAGGTCCTCCTATCACTGTCAGAGGTTCCCATCACCATCAGAGGTCTTCCCATCACCATGAGAGGTCCCCCATCACATCATAGGCCCTTCAACCACATTACAGTTCTCAGAGTTGTCCCTATATATCAGAGGCCTATACATGAGAGTCCCCCATGAACACAGAATCACCCCATCCCATTGGAGTCACCCCAACCACAGAGCCCCCAGTCGTGCAGACCCACCCATCATGAGTCCCCCAATCACACAAAGGGCCGTGGATAAGGGGGTACCACCAGTCCTCCTGTACAGGGCCCAGGCAGCTGGGTGAATCGGATGGGGGGAGGTAGGATGATCGGCGTGGTGGTGGTGGTGGGGGGATTTCTGAAACTGATCGATCTGATCATTGTCGGTCATTTTTGATCTTCTTTGCCTCCAGTGAGAGCAGTAATAATTGTAGAATTCCTCCCATTCCTCGAATTACAGTGCGCGGCGTTCCTCCCATTCCTCGCCAGGAGAGACTTGCAGCTTCATGTCCAAAGTGCGAACTTTGATAACATCAGTTGTCAGAGAAGAGGCGATCACGGAGGACATTCTCAGGGACCGCACACACCCCTGCAGGGCAAGGACCTTTCAGTTATCCTCCTCTACCTGCAACCGTAGGATCTGCATGGCACACCGCACCCATACTGTAGGGGGCGCCCTGTATGGTCATGTGGCTACACTGGACCGATGATGTCACAAGCACCCCTGTGGTGGGGGAGAATCCGGTGACATACATGATGGCCCCACCCCTTACATATTTAACTACTTGCCAACCGCAGGTAGCCGAATGACGGCTACACTGCGGCCGGCCAGTTCTGGGAGGGCGTCATGTGACGTCCTCCCAAATCGCACTCTCCTGCATGCCCCCGGGGGCGCGCACCCGCTGATTTCTGTGATCGCTGCGTCCTACAGACACAGCTGATCACGTGATGTGGTAAACGGCCAATCACAGCGGCCTTTTACCACGTGATCAGCTGTGTCCAATGACACGCTGATCACCGGGAAATGCAATTGCTGGTTCTCGGCTGCACTTTCCTCATGCGTGAGGAAAGTACTGCCGAGAACCAGCAGTTGTCAGAGCGGGGATCCGCACCGATCATCAGTGCCCTGATGATCGGTGCCCAGCAGTGCCACCCACCTGTGCCACCCACCTGTGCCCAGCAGTGCCACCCACCTGTGCCACCCACCTGTGCCCAGCAGTGCCACCCACCTGTGCCCAGCAGTGCCATCCACCTGTGCCACCCACCTGTGCCCAGCAGTGCCACCCACCTGTGCCCAGCAGTGCCACCCACCTGTGCCACCCACCTGTGCCCAGCAGTGCCACCCACCTGTGCCACCCACCTGTGCCCACCAGTACCACCCACCTGTGCCCACCGGTGCCACCCACCAGTGCCCAGCAGTGCACCCTCCTGTGCCACCCACCTGTGCCCACCAGTACCACCCACCTTGTCCCACCTGTGCCCACCAGTGCCACCCACCTGTGCCCACCAGTACCACCCACCTGTGCCCACCAGTGCCCATCAGTGTAGCCCAGCAGTGCTGCCAGTCAGTGCCCAGCAGTTGTCCCAGTCAATGCCTAGCAGTGCCGCTAGTCAGTGCCACCTATCAGTGCTGTCTATCCGTGACACCTCATTAGTGCCGCCTATCAGTGCTGTCTATCAGTGCCCATCAATGCCGCCTATTAGTGCCCATCAGTGCTGCCTCATCAACGCACATCAGGAGAAAAATTACCTGTTTGAAAAATGTTATAATAGAAACAAAGAAACTTTTTTTTTCAAATTTTTTTGCACTTTGTTTGTTTATAGCGCAAAAAGTAAAGTGTCCAGCCGCGATTAAATACCACCAAAAGAAAGCTCTATTTGTGAGAAAAAAATGATAAAAATGTCATATGGGTACAATGTTGCATGACCGCGCAATTGTCATTCAAAGTGTGATAGCACTGAAAGCTGGAAATTGGCCTGGTAAGGAAGGGGGTAGAAGTGCCTGGCAGGCGAGGGGTTAAGAACTGTCAAGCCAGCGGAGCAGGCAGACGGCAGGAGCGGAGCCTTTGTTTTTTTTTCAGGTGGCATGTGACCTGGTATGGTTCAGGAGGGGGGGGGGGGGCACTCGCTCATCCCCCCCCTTTCCATACCTGCCGGGCTGCATGTTTGGATAAGGGTCTGATGTGGATTTTGGGGGGGACCCCCACGCCATTTGAAAAAAAGTTTGGCGTTGGGGTTCCCCTCAAAATCCAAACTAGATCCGAAGGGCTTGGTATGGATGGAGGGGGGACCCCCACGCCATTTTTAAAAATATTTGAACCCCGTTGACAGCTGATGACTAAAAACACATGTAAACGGATCACAAAACGAATGAATAAACGGATTAAAACGGATGTAAATGGATGAATAAACGGTTGAAAACGGATGAAAAAACGGATGTAAACGGATGAAAAACAGATGTAAACGGATGAATTAATGGATGAAAACGGATCAAAAAACGGATGAAAAAGGATGAAAAAGCGGATGTAAACTTGCCCGTTTTGTTTTTGTTTTTTTAAACATGACTGAACCGATGAAAAATGGATGTAAATGGACAAAAACGGATGGAGAAAAATGTTAATGTCCGCATCCGTTAACGTCCGTTTTTTTTTAACGGAAGAATAACCTATTTTTCTTCTGTTAAAAAAACGGAATGGATGAAAAAAGGTTGTTAACGGACAAAATTGGACTAAAAATGGATGTAAACAGACAAAAATTGGATGTAAATGGACAAAAAGTGACACAAACGGATGTAAATGGACCAAAAGCGAATGTAAACGGACAAAAACTGATGTAAACAGACAAAAAATGGATGTAAATGGACAAAAACTGACACAAACGGATGTAAATGGACTAAAAGCGAATGACAAAAACTGATGTAAACAGACATAAACTAATGTAAGTAGCCAAAAAACAGATGTAAATGGATGAAGATGGATGAAAAACGGACGTAAACATATGAAAAATGAATGTAAATGGACAAAAACGGATGTAAACTGACAAAAAACAGATGTAAATAGCAAAAACAGATGTAAAGGGACAAAAACTGCTATAAATGGATGTAAACGGACAAAAACGGATGTAAATTGATGAAATCGGATGTAAATGAATGAAAAACAGATGTAATTGGACAAAAACGGATGTAAAGGGACAAAAACTGACAAAAAACGGATTAAATCGGACTAAAAACGGATGTAAACTGACGAAAAACAGATGTAATTGGACAAAAACGGATGTAAATGGACAACGGACACAAACAGATGTAAACGGACTAAAATGGATGTAAATGGACGAAAAACGGATATAAACGGATGAAATTGGATTAAAAATGGATGTAGATGGACAAAAACTGATGTAAACAGACGAAAATGGATGTAAATGGATGAAAAATGGATGTAAACAGACAAAAACAGATGTAAACGGACGAAAAACAGATGTAAATGGTAAAAACGGATGTAAGGGGACAAAAACTGCTATAAATGGATGTAAACTGACAAAAATGAATGTGAATGGATGAAAATGGACAAAAAACAGATGCAAACGGACAAAAAAACACATGTAATTGGACAAAAACGGATGCAAAGGGACAAACCGGATGTAAACAGACGAAAAACGGATTGTAAATGGACAAAACGGATGTAAAGGGACAAAAACTGCCAAAAACGGATTTAAATGGATGAAAAACGGATGTAAACAGATGAAAAACAGATGTAAACGGATGAAATTGGATGAAAAACAGATATAAACAGACAAAAAACGGATTGTAAATGGACAAACGGATGTAAAGGGACAAAAACTGCAAGAAAAACGGATGTAAATGGATGAAAAATGGATGAAAAATGGATGTAGATGGACAAAAACAGATGTAAACTGACAATAATGATGTAAATGGATGAAAAATGGATATAAACAGTCAAAAACGAATGTAAACGGATGAAAACAGATTTAAAGAGACAAAACTGCGATAAACGGATGTAAATGGACAAAAACGGATGTGAACGAATGAAATACGGATGTAAACGGACGAAAAACATGTAATTGGACAAAAACTGATGTAAACGGACAAAATGGATGTAAATGGATGTAAACTGCTGAAAACCAGATGTAAACAGATGAAATTGGATGAAAAGCAGATACAAAATGGATGTAGATGGACAAAACGGATGTAAACAGACGAAAACCAGATGTAAACGGATGAAATTGGATGAAAAACAGATGCAAAGGGACAAAAACTGCCAAAAATGGATGTAAACGGATAAAAATAGATGCAAAACTGATGTGAACTGATGTTTTTTCTTGGAAAAAAGGTGACTGAACTGATGAAAACCACGGTACGCCCGTAATAGAGGGGCCTCGGGGCTCATTCACATCACATGCGAGCACGGTACGCCCGTAATAGAGGGGCCTCGGGGCTCATTCACATGACATGCGAGCACGGTACGCCCGTGATGGAGGGGCCCCGGGGCTCATTCACATGACATGCGAGCACGGTACGCCCGTAATAGAGGGGCCTCGGGGCTCATTCACATCACATGCGAGCACGGTACGCCCGTAATGGAGGGGCCACGGGGCTCATTCACATCACATGCGAGCACGGTACGCCCGTAATGGAGGGGCCTCGGGGCTCATTCACATCACATGCGAGCACGGTACGCCCGTGATGGAGGGGCCTCGGGGCTCATTCACATGACATGCGAGCACGGTACGCCCGTGATGGAGGGGCCTCGGGGCTCATTCACATGACATGCGAGCACGGTACGCCCGTGATGGAGGGGCCTCGGGGCTCATTCACATGACATGCGAGCACGGTACGCCCGTGATGGAGGGGCCTCGGGGCTCATTCACATGACATGCGAGCACGGTACGCCCGTGATGGAGGGGCCTCGGGGCTCATTCACATGACATGCGAGCACGGTACGCCCGTGATGGAGGGGCCTCGGGGCTCATTCACATGACATGCGAGCACGGTACGCCCGTGATGGAGGGGCCTCGGGGCTCATTCACATGACATGCGAGCACGGTACGCCCGTGATGGAGGGGCCTCGGGGCTCATTCACATGACATGCGAGCACGGTACGCCCGTGATGGAGGGGCCTCGGGGCTCATTCACATGACATGCGAGCACGGTACGCCCGTGATGGAGGGGCCTCGGGGCTCATTCACATGACATGCGAGCACGGTACGCCCGTGAGGGAGGGGCCTCGGGGCTCATTCACATGACATGCGAGCACGGTACGCCCGTGATGGAGGGGCCTCGGGGCTCATTCACATGACATGCGAGCACGGTACGCCCGTGATGGAGGGGCCTCGGGGCTCATTCACATGACATGCGAGCACGGTACGCCCATGATAGAGGGGCCTCGGGGCTCATTCACATCACATGCGCACTGACATGTGGCGTGGATGCGTGATGTCACGTGCTGGAACATGAAGTTGCATTGCTTGTTGTCTATCTTCTGGTTTTACACTTCCATGTGACTCTCTGCATTGCGGCACAGAAGATCGCACAGACATGCGCCGGCCTTCATTCTTGTCTCAGCGTACAGTAATAAATCGCTACCCCCCCCCCCACTGGTGTGAATGAGCCCCGCCCCCGGGGGGAGGGAAGATTACCTTTGTCAATAGATCCTGCTCTGTGGAATGCAGAATAAATAATCATTATTATACAGGATTTCTATGGCGCTGACAGTTTGCGTGGCGCTGTACAGCGTGAGGGCGGACGGTACAATGACAACACAAGTGAATACCTGAGGGGCCCGAGGGCCCGGCTCCTCAGAGCTTACAATCTAAAACAATAACTAAAGATAGGCGCTTCTCCTTTAATCGGTGTAACCGCTTTGAAACATGTGAAGTTGGCGCCCCCTCGTCACGTGTGGCATTCAGAGAGAACTGCACCGGCCACAACCTTTTCCCTGGTCTGGGACGGGTCAGAACCTCGCCCTTGTATTGCCGTCTGTGTGATCATTGGAGGGATTCCCGCTCTCATCCTCTCCGCTCCTGTTGTGCGTCTGTGGAAAAACGCAGGGATCGCCAAAATATACAACCTGGCCGAGTGCCGGAGCCGTCCCCGCGCCAAAACATCTCTGACGGATGTTCGGATTGCATTATATTCAGCCCGGGTTCACATACATGCGGTGCGGTATATCGCATGTGATTCGCACAGGACCCGCGCCGCATTCCCTGCAGATCCCATGCGATTTGTGTGCGGCGCGATCGGAGCCGATCACACAGAACCCACGTAGGACCCTTTTTTGGGTCCGCACTAGAATCGCATCACACGGGTATTCATACCTATGCGATCCAATTCTGCACATCGCACCGCGTTTTGCGGACCAATTTTGGAGCGTTGTTGACCCAACATACACACCCGCCGCGGTTCGCATGAACGGAGTGCGATTGTTACGCAGTGCAGAATTTGTACAGAAAAGGCTGAGAATTCCGCATCGCATCGGTGTGAACCCGGGATGAAAGCTGACGTTTAGGTTCCATTTGTGCGACTCCAAAGCCATGTGATTTCCAACCTTGATGCAACTTTGGATGCGACTGTCGCATTGGTAACATTAACCCCCTTGGTGCCGGCCCTTTAAGGGGTTTGTGGCGCTGGGAGGCGGGGTTTAGGGTCATGCGACTGCCGTGATTGGCTGTCAGAGGTCGCACTTATGGGATTTTGGACACATAAAGTTGCATGACAAGTGTCAGCCCATGTATTTCAATGGAAGCTGTTCAAACCTATGCGACTTTAAAAAGTTTCCTGCACTGAAAGGTTGCGATCGCTACTGTCATGCGACCCCTTTAAGGGGTTTGTGGTGCTGGGAGGTGGGGTTTAGGTTCATGCGACCGCCGTGATTGGCTGTCACAGAGGTCTCATGGCGGTAGCGATCGTGACCTTTCAGTGAAACGCCGATAAATGTGCCGGGAGTGGGCGGGGTGCGGGCTCTCGCTGCATCTTCTATTCACAATGGGTGCGCAAGTATGCGGCCCCTTTGGCGCCAAGGTCCAGCTGCGAGAGGCTGCATATTTGCGTGCGCTCGGCGCCAAGGAGTTGAGATGCGACTTTCATGCTGTTTGTGGAGGAAACTTTTTAAAATTGCATAGCTTTGAACAGCTTCCATTGAAATACATGGGCTGCAACTTGTGATGCGACTTTATGTGTCCAAAGTCCTGTAAGTGCGACCTCTGTGGCAGCCAATCACGGCGGTCACATAAACCCTAAACCCCACCTCCCAGCACCACAAACCCCTTAAAGGGGTCACATGACAGCAGTGATTGCAACCTTTCAGTGCAGGAAACTTTTTAAAGTCGCATAGGTTTGAACAGCTTCCATTGAAATACATGGGCTGCAACTTGTCATGCGACTTTGTGTCCAAAGTCCTGTAAGTGCGACCTCTGTGACAGCCAATCACGGCGGTCGCATGACTCTAAACCCCGCCTCAAATCCCTTAAAGGGCCGGGAGGTGTCGGCACCAAGGGGGTTAATGTTACCAATGTGACAGTTGCATCCAAAGTTGCATCACGGTCGGAAATCACATGGCTTTGGAGTCACACAAATGGAACCTAAATGTCAGCTTTCAGCCCGGGTTCACACCGACGCGGCGTGGAATTCTGAGCGTTTTCAGTGCGAATTCAGAATCGCACACCCCGTTCATGTGAACTGCTGCGGGTGCATGTTAAGTTAACAACACCCCGAAAGTGGTCTGCAAAATACGGTGCGATGTGCAGAATCGGATCGCATAGGTGTGATTACCCGTGTGATCCGATTCTAATGCAGACTCAAAAAAAGGGTCCAATGGCACCGCACACAAATCGCATGTGATTGGCAGGGAATGTGGTGCGGTTCCTGTGCGCATCACATGCGATATACCGCACCGCATGTATGTGAACCCGGGCTGAATCTGCTGAAATGTATTTATTACAGGTTCTTATATAGCGCCAGCCATTTACGCCGCACTGCGCAGACACACTGCGCAAAAAACGAAAGGAACACTTTAACCCCTCCCCCTCCTGAGGATCCCCCCCCCCCTTCCTGACCAGACCATTTTTTGTGTTACGGTGCTGCGTTACTTTCACAATTGCGCGGTCGTGCGACGCCGCACCCAAATGAAATGTACGTCTTTTTTTCTCCACAAATTACGCTTTTTTTCGGTGGTGTTGGATTGCCTGTGCGATTTTTATTTTTTGCGCTTAAAAAAAAAAATCGACAATTTTGAAAAAAAAATAATTCTGACTTTTTGCTATTAAACACATCCAGTAAAAAAATGTAACAAATCAAATTTCGTCATAAATTAATAAAATTGATGTCTTCGCTAAAAAAAATCCCAATACGTGTAAATTAATTGGTTTACGTGAAAGTTATAGCGTTTACAAATGGCGGGATAGATACGGGGATTTATTTTTTTACTAGTAATGGTGGCGTTCAGCGACTTATAGCGGGACTTGGGGGGGCATTCTGACACTGGGGGGGGGGGACTGACTGACTTGGTAACACCAATACAGTGATCAGTGGTAATAAAAAGCACTGACGCTGTACTACTGGCACTGGGCAGGAAGGGGGTAACATCGAGGGCGATCAAAGGGTTAACTGTGTGCTGGGAGTGTTTTACTAGGGGGCGGGGTCTGTGTGCTTCACTGTACTCACACTGCTCTGGATGGCTGTGCTGTGCAGTGTGCCCGAGCTGACAAAACAGTCCTCCTCCCCATTGGTGATCGTTGGAAATCACCGGGCACAGGCGAGTAATTACAGGTCAGGACCCGGTGATTGACATCTGTGAATAGGGCGCCCCCTACCCAGAGATGCAAAATCACACACATATATATATACATGTGATTTTGCGCACCCATGCCGCCCTGTAGCAGTATTTCTGCTATAGGGCGGTCGGGAAGCGGTTAAAAATCTGAATGGGGAAAAGTCTCCTGTTGGATATGTATACTGAGATGGATGGGGAAATGTGCAAACTCCATGCAGGTAGCGCCACGGGTGGGATTTTAACCAAGGACACAAGTGCTGCTAGGCGGGTAGTGCTAACCACTTAGCCACCGTGCTGCCCCAATATTTTGGCTTTCATGCTCCACCAACACGTTAGTGTTTTCAGTTTTCATGTCACACCCAAAAAATCGGTTGTTCGATCGGATGATGTTACCACCAACGGTAAAAAAAATCGGCATTTAACCCCATAATTACGTCTGTCCCTGCAGAGAGCTCCGCTATTATATTTTACATGAAAGTCTTGCGGTCGCAACAATGTATCTATTTGTATCCATTTTGGATACAGGTGTTTTTATTTGGATACAAATAGATACATTGTTGCAACCGCAAGACTTTCATGTAAAATATAATAGCGGACTGGAATTCTTCTTCTTTTTCCTCTTCTCCTTCTTCTTCTTCCTCTTCTTCTTTTTCTTTTTCTTCTTTTTCATCTTCTTTTTCTTCTTCTTCTTCTTCCTCTTCTTTTTCTTCTTCTTCTTTTTCTGCTTCTTCTATTTCTTCTACTTTTTCTTCCTCTTCTTCTTTTTCTTTTTTTTCTACTTCTTTTTCTGCTCCTTCTATTTCTTCTTCTCCTTTTTCTTCTTTTTCCTCTTCTATTTCTTTTCTTCCGCTCCTTCTATTTCTTCTTCTCCTTTTTCTTCTTTTTCCTCTTCTATTTCTTTTCTTCCTCTTCTTCTTTTTCTTTTTCTTCTTTTTCATCTTTTTTACTTCTTCTTCCTCTTTTTCTTTTACTTCTTCTTCTTTTTATTATTCTTCTTTTTCTTCCTCTTCTTCTTTTTCTTCTTCTTTTTCTGCTTCTTCTATTTCTCCTTCTTCTTTTTCATCTTCTTCTTTTTCTTCCTCTTCTTTTTCTTCTTTTTCTGCTTCTTCTATTTCTTCTCCTTCTTTTCTTCCTCTTCTTCTTTTTCTTCTTTTCTTCTTCTTCTTTTTCCTCTTCTTTTCTTTTTCTGCTTCTTCTTCTTCTTTTTCTTCTTCTTGCAGGTCACGGCTCATGCGCAGATTTTTTTATCGGTAAAACGATCGGCCAATTTACCCATCATTGTCGGGAAAATCGGCCGATCATCAAAATCGGCCGCAAATTTTCCAACTTGACCGATAAAAAAAAGTGCCAAAACCCAGAAAAACGGCCGACCAATTAACCCACTAACAGTGCCAAAATCGGCCGATTTTTGACCCGTCTATGGCCGGCATTAGAATTGAGTTGTTTCCTCCCTGCAGAAAATCTGTGCCCTGGAGCCGGACGGGAAGCTCCTCCTAGATCTGCTGCTGACCAAAGCGGAGGCTCTCCTGGGCGACAGCAGCGATGACGAGAAGCATGAGATTCACGTGAAACTGGGGAAGATGAAGTCCATGTTTGAGGAAACCACCACCTACATGACGCACTGCCACAGGTGAGGCTGAGATACCGAGGACCAATCAGAATAGAGTATGACCGGGAATTCAAACATATTTTGTTTTATAATCTGATATATATATTTATTTATTTCAGGTACTTATATAGCCATCAATTTACACATCACTTTACATATATTTTGTACATTCACATCAGTCCCCGCCCCCGAGGAGCGTACAATCTAAGGTCCCTAACTCACATTCATACATACACATACTAGGGACAATTTAGACAGGAGCCAATTAACCTACCAGCATGTCTTTGGAGTGTGGGAGGAAACCAGAGTACCCGGAGGAAACCCACACAGGCACAGGGAGAACATGCAAACTCCAGGCAGGTAGTGCCGTGGTTAAGATATGAACCAACTGCCATGCAGAAGTGCTAACCATTTAGCCACTGTGTATAGTCGTGCTCACAAGTCTCCCTCCTCTGGCAGAAATGCTGACATTTTGGCATTGATATTGAAAATCTGACGGATCCTGCCAAAAATCTGTTGTTTATTGAAGGATAGTGATGATAGGAAGCCGTTTATTATCACATCGTTGTTTGGCTCCGTTGAAAATCCTAATGAGAACAGAAATCCCCCGAATGGCCTAGATCAGAGGTCTCTGCCCCCTGGATCAGAAGTCTCCACCCCCTGGATCAGAAGTCTCCGCCCCCTGGATCAGAAGTCTCCACCCCATGGATCCGAAGTTTCCGCTCCTGGATCAGAAATCTCCAGCCCCTGGATCAGAAGTCTCCGCCCCCTGGATCAGAAGTCTCCAGCCCCTGGATCAGAAGTCTCCAGCCCCTGGATCAGAAGTCTCCGCACCCTGGATCAGAATTCTCTGCCCCCTGGATCAGAAGTATCCGCTCCTGGATCAGAAGTCTCCAGCCCCTGGATCAGAAGTCTCCAGCCCCTGGATCAGAAGTCTCCAGCCCCTGGATCAGAAGTCTCTGCCCCCTGGATCAGAAGTATCCGCTCCTGGATCAGAAGTCTCCAGCCCCTGGATCAGAAGTCTCCAGCCCCTGGATCAGAAGTCTCTGCCCCCTGGATCAGAAGTATCCGCTCCTGGATCAGAAGTCTCCAGCCCCTGGATCAGAAGTCTCCAGCCCCTGGATCAGAAGTCTCTGCCCCCTGGATCAGAAGTATCCGCTCCTGGATCAGAAGTCTCCAGCCCCTGGATCAGAAGTCTCCAGCCCCTGGATCAGAAGTCTCCGCCCCCTGGATCAGAAGTCTCCGCCCCCTGGATCAGAAGTCTCCACCCCCTGGATCAGAAGTCTCCACCCCCTGGATCAGAAGTCTCCACCCCATGGATCAGAAGTATCCGCTCCTGGATCAGAAGTCTCCAGCCCCTGGATCAGAAGTCTCCAGCCCCTGGATCAGAAGTCTCTGCCCCCTGGATCAGAAGTCTCTGCCCCCTGGATCAGAAGTCTTCACCACCTGGATAAGAAGTCTCCACCCCCTGGATCAGAAGTTTCCAGCCCCTGGATCAGAAGTCTCCTCCCTATGGATCAGAAGTCTCCAGCCCCTGGATCAGAAGTCTCCTCCCCATGGATCAGAAGTCTCTGCCCCCTGGATCAGAAGTCTCCTCTCTATGGATCAGAAGTCTCCGCCCCCTGGATCAGAAGTCTCCGCCCCCTGGATCAGAAGTCTCCGCCCCCTGGATCAGAAGTCTCCTCCCTATGAATCAGAAGTTTCCAGCCCCTGGATCAGAAGTCTCCGCCCCCTGGATCAGAAGTCTCCACCCCATGGATCAGAAGTATCCGCTCCTGGATCAGAAGTCTCCAGCCCCTGGATCAGAAGTCTCCGCCCCCTGGATCAGAAGTCTCCGCCCCCTGGATCAGAAGTCTCCGCCCCCTGGATCAGAAGTCTCCGCCCCCTGGATCAGAAGTCTCCGCCCCCTGGATCAGAAGTCTCCGCCCCCTGGATCAGAAGTCTTCACCACCTGGATAAGAAGTCTCCACCCCCTGGATCAGAAGTCTCCTCCCTATGGATCAGAAGTTTCCAGCCCCTGGATCAGAAGTCTCCTCCCTATGGATCAGAAGTCTCCACCCCCTGGATCAGAAGTCTCCTCCCTATGGATCAGAAGTCTCCAGCCCCTGGATCAGAAGTCTCCGCCCCCTGGATCAGAAGTCTCCGCCCCCTGGAATATTTGGCCTTGGTACAGACACACAAGGTGACACACACAGGGTACAATGACAATTAAAGGTTCATTTCCCACATTTACATTGCAATCAGTGTCTGTGTATAAATAGTCAGTGAGTTTGTTAGCTGTCACATAGATGCACTGAGCAGGCTAGATACTGAGCTATGGGGAGCAGAAAAGAACTGTCAAAAGATCTGCGTAACAAGGTAATGGAACTATATAAAGATGGAAAACGATACAAAAAGATATCCCAAGACGTGGAAAATTCGGGGATCCTTTGATAGCAAGCCAAGGTCAGGTAGAGCAAGAATGATTGCAGCCACAACTGCCGGGAGAATTGTTCGGGATACAAAGAAAACCCCCCACTGGTCACCTCAGGAGACGGTGTGTTTTTTTATAAGGAGCACAATACGACGATACTTGAACAAAAATGAGCTGCATGATTGAGTTGCCAGAAAGAACCCTTTACTGTGCCAATGCCACAAAAAAAAACCCCGGTGAGGTGTATCAAGGTGTGGTCAGGCAGAATGTAAATGGGCTTTTTTGAGGCATTGGCGCAGTAAAGAGTTCTTTCTGGCAACTCGACCTTGGCTTGGTATCAAAGGTTCCCCGAATTTTCCACTTCTTAATAAGTGATTGAACAGTACTGACTGGCATAGTCAAGGCTTTGGATATCTTTTTATATCCTTTTCCATCTTTATAAAATTCCATTGCCTTGTTACGCAGGTCTATTGACAGTTCTTTTCTGCTCCCCATGGCTCAGTATCTAGCCTGCTCAGTGCATTCATATGAGAACGAACAAACTCACTGACTATTTATACACTGACACTAATTGCCATCTAAAAAGCCACAAATGTGGGAAATGAACCTTTCATTGCCATTGTACCCCGTGTGTGTGTCACCTTGTGTGTCTGTACCAAGGCCGAACATTCCAGGGGGTGGAGACTTCTGATACAGGGGGTGGAGACTTCCGATCAAGGGGCGGAGATTTCCAATCCAATTTCTCATTAGGATTTAAAAAAAGGAGCCGAACAACGACGTGATAATAATTGACTTCATATCATCACTATCCTAAATAAAAGACGGTTTTCTGGCACGATCCGTCAGATTTGCACTCTCAATGCCAAAATGTCGGCATTTCTGCCCCGGGGAGGAAAATGTTTGAGCGCAACTGTGTATAAAAAGTCATCCGATTTGTTTCCAGATTCATTCATCATGTTTAATAAACTAAAAAGAAAACAATTTCCTAAAATAAGGGCTTTTCCCTCTTGCAGTAAGATAGACAGCAGATATAAAAAGTCTTCACACCCCCCCCCCCCCCCCCCCCCGGGTAAAACGTCAGGTTTCTGTGATGTAAAAAAAAAAACGAGACAAAGGTAATTAATTTTAGAACTTTTTCCACCTTTCATGTGACCTATAAACTGTACAACAAACTGAGATCTTTTAGGTGGGGGGAAGTAAAAATAAAAAACTAAAATGGTTGCATAAGTGTTCACACCCTCACACTGATCCTTTGTTGAAGCCCCTTTGGATGTGATTCCGGCGCTCAGTCTTTTTGGGGAGGAGTCTATCAGCACGGCACAATATTTGCCCGCTCAAATCTGTCCGATGGCGAGGACATCTCCTGCGCACAGCCCTCTTCAGATCCCCCCACAGATTCTCCATCGGGTTCAGGTCTGGGCTCTGGCTGGGCCATTCCAAAACCTTCCTCTTCTTCTGGTGAAGCCATTCCTCTGTTGGGTTGGATGTAAGCTTTGGGTGGTTGTCATGCTGAAAGGTGAAGTTCCTCTTCATGAAGCCTGAAGGTTTTGTGACGATATTGACCGGTATTTGGACCTCTTCATATTTCCCTCCACCTTGACTAAGGCCCCAGTTCCAGCTGCCCCAAAGCATGATGCTGCCACCACCATGCTTCACGGTGGGTATGGTGTTCTGGTGATGTGCTGTGTTGTACATATCTTTTGGAATTATGGCCAAAATGTCTAGCCTTGGTTTCATCAGACCAGAACACATTTCCCCACATGCTTTTGGGAGACTTCAGATGTGTTTTTGCCAAATTTAGCCGGGCTTGGATGGCTTTCTTCGTAAGGCTTCCATCTTGTCACTCTACCCCATAGCCCAGACATATGAAGAACACGGGAGATGGTTGTCACATGGACCACACAGCCAGGACTTGTCAGATATTCCTGTAGCTCCTTTCATGTTGCTGTAGGCCTCTTGGCCGCCTCCGAGACCAGTTTTCTTCTCATCTTTTCATCCATTTTGGAGGGACGTCCAGTTCTTGGTGATGTCATTGTTGGTGATGTCACTGTTGGTGATGTCATTGTTGGTGATGTGACTGTTGGTGATGTCACTGTTGGTGATGTCACTGTTGGTGAGGTCACTGTTGGTGAGGTCACTGTTGGTGATGTCACTGTTGACATTTTTCTCCACTTGATGATGACAGTTATCACTGTGTTCCATGGGATATCTAATGCCTTGAAAATTCTTTTGTATCCATATCCTGACTGATACCTTGTAACAATGAGATCCCTCTGATGTTTTGGAAGCTCTCTGCAGACCATGGCTTTTGCTGTAGGATGCGACTAAGAAAATGAGAGGAAAGACCGACTGGACCAGCTGAACTTTATTTGGGGTTCATCAGAGGCACTTTAAATGATGGCGGGTGTGTACTGACTCCTGTGTAACTATTGTGAATGCGATTGCTTCATTTTGAACAACTGAACCCAGTTACGAGGGTGTGAACACTTATGCAACCACAGTATTTTGGTTTTTTATGTTTACTTCCCCCCCTAAAAAATTTCAGTTTGTTTTTCAATTGAGTTGTACAGTTTATAGTTCACATTAAAGGTAGAAAACGTTCCGAAATGATTTATCTTTGTCTAATTTTTTTTACACCATAGAAAACTGACGTTTGAACAGGGGTGTGAAGACTTTTTATATCCACTGCAATCATGTATACAGTCATGGCCAAAAATCTTGTCCCCCCCCCCCCCCCGGCATTTCTGTCAGATAACGCACCACTGCGACCAGAAAATTGCTGCAATGACAAATGTTTCAGCATTCTCGTGTTTATTTCTGTGGTTTGTATTGGTAGCTTTTCTGTGAAATAGACTTGGCTTTCCGGAGAGATCAGACTACACAGACTGCTGATTGGCTCAGAGGAAAGATATTCCCGTCCCAGCTAGTTTCCAACGATCGACTTAAATCCACGTAACTCTGTGTGGCGTATCGATGAAATGGACTGTACAGTGTCCCCCAGAAGTGAGTCCCCCCTCCCCCGGACTGTATACAATGTGTATATATATATACAGTATCCCCCAGAAGTGAGTCCCCCCCTCCCCCGGACTGTATACAATGTATATATATATATACAGTATCTCCCAGAAGTGAGTCCCCCCCTCCCCCGGACTGTATACAATGTATATATATATATACAGTATCCCCCAGAAGTGAGTCCCCCCCTCCCCCGGACTGTATACAATGTATATATATATATACAGTATCTCCCAGAAGTGAGTCCCCCCCTCCCCCGGACTGTATACAATGTATATATATATACAGTATCCCCCTGAAGTGAGTCCCCCCTCCCCCGGACTGTATACAATGTGTGTATATATATATAGATAGATAGTATCCCCCAGAAGTGAGTCCCCCCTCCCCCGGACTGTATACAATGTGTGTATATATATATATATATATATATATATATATATATATATACACACTGTATACAGTCCGGGGGAGGGGGGACTCACTTCTGGGGGATACTGTATATATATATATACATTGTATACAGTCCGGGGGAGGGGGGACTCACTTCCGGGAGATACTGTATATATATATATATACACACTGTATACAGTCCGGGGGAGGGATGGACTCACTTCAGGGGGATACTGTATATATATATATATATACACACTGTATACAGTCCGGGGGAGGGGGGACTCACTTCCGGGAGATACTGTAGATCGATTATTTCTATCACGATCGTTTATCAAAGCCTGTATGGTCACCACAAGCCACATGGCCTGATTTCTTCAGTTTCCTCCATCGAACTCCCTACAGCTGTGTGTGGAATCTGATCTCTCCGGCCCCAGAAAGCTGCGTGTCTCGCTTGGCGCTGACCATGACTGATGCGTCTGATACGGTGGTGTGACCTGTTATGCGATGTCGCGCTGTAGAGAGCGGTCACGTTACGCCTGTTCTCCTGCGTTCACAGCCGCATCGAGTGGGTGTGGCTGCACTGGAACGAGTACCTCCGAGCGCGGGACGAATTCACGGCCTGGGTCCACGACATGACGCTGATGCTGGACCCGGATATGGAGCTCCAGCTGGGCCGGAAGGAGAAGAGTTGGCAGTTCGAACAGTCCCAGGTCCTCCTGAGGGACGTCAACAACCATTCCAAGCTGCTGGACCGCCTGCTGGAGGAGGCTTCCTCGCTGTACAATCGCATCGGTGACCCCAGCGTGGATGACACCGTACAGAACGCCATGGTGAAGGAGTACAAACAGATCAAGAAGAAGACGCAGGTCAGTGGCCGGAGAACCAAGAATGTTGGGAAGGGCCCTTACTGTCTGTGGGAAAGCAGTAGTCTCTCTGCAGAGATCCAACATGTCACCTGCTGAGTCATAGCCAATCAGTAGGGAGCCGGAGCACAGAGGTTGCATTACTCTCCCCTGACAATGCCTTCATCTGATTTTCTCTACTGAAGGGTGGTGCCACGTTATTCAGGGTCACCACCTAGTTTCTGGATTGAGTTGCCGGTTCAGAGATGTAAATCCTGGTGCCTGTGCCATTCTTGGCTGTGTTCACAATTGTCTGACACAGATCAGCCCCCTGCTGCAGCCTCTCACCAGTGTTGCAGTCTGATTACTGGGGGGAGGGGAGACTGAGGAAGCGCTTCCTCCTGGCTGTAGCAGACGGATGACATCATCCCCGATTGGGAAAATTACCCAGACTGGAATTCAACAATGGCCTTTTAAAAATGTGAAGGTGGGGCCTTTCTGTAATGTGGTTCCCTTTGTTTGACAATTCCATCTAGGCTTCTCTAGAATTATTACATTGGATTTCTTGATACAAATACATATTTACAGTGTTGCAGTCTGATTACTGGGGGGGAGGGGAGACTGAGGAAGCGCTTCCTCCTGGCTGCAGCAGACAGATGACATCATCCCCGATTAGGAAAATTACCCAGACTGGAACTCAGCAACAGCCTTTTATAGATGAAAGGTGGGGCCTTTCTGTAATGTGGTTCCCTTTGTTTGACAATTCCCTCTAGGCTTCTCTAGAATTATTACATTGGATATCTTGATACAAATACATATGTATGTATTTTATTTTTTCTTTATTCATGTTATTGTATTTTATTTTAGTTCTTTATATTATTGTATTTTATTTTTTCCTCTATTTATGTTATTGCAATTTATTTTAGTTATTTATTTTATAATTTTTTTTAAATAACCGCAATACAATAACATAAATACATAACTAAAATAAATTGCAATAACATAAATAGAGAAAAAAATGAAATACAATAATATAAAGAACTAAAATAAATCGCAATAACATAAATAGAGAAAAAAATAAAATACAATAATATAAACACATAACTAAAAATACATAAAGAGCTAAAATAAAATATTTATGTTATTGCAATTTATTTTAGTTCTTTATTTATGTTATTTTAGTTCTGTATTTATTTTATTGTATTGCGGTTATTAAAAATAAAAAATAAAATTAATAAAGAACTAAAATAAATTGCAATAACATAAATATTTTATTTTATTTTAGCTCTTTATGTTATTTTAGTTCTGTATTTATGTTTTTGTATTGCGGTTATTTAATAAAATATATAAAATAAATAAAGAACTAAAATAAATTGCAATAACATAAATAGAGAAAAAAATAAAATACAATAATATAAAGAACTAAAATAAAATACAATAACATAAATACATAACTAAAATAACATAAAGAGCTAAAATAAAATATATACGTTATTGCAATTTATTTTAGTTCTTTATGTTATTTTAGTTCTGTATTTATGTTATTGTATTGCGGTTATTTAAAAAAAATATAAAATAAATAAAGAACTAAAATAAATTGCAATAACATAAATAGAGAACTAAAATAACATAAAGAGCTAAAACAAAATAAAATATTTATGTTATTGCAATTTATTTTAGTTCTTTATTAATTTTTTTTTTTTTTTTTAATAACCGCAATACAATAAAATAAATACAGAACTAAAATAACATAAATAAAGAACTAAAATAAATTGCAATAACATAAATAGAGAAAAAAATAAAATACAATAATATAAAGAACTAAAATAAAATAACATAAAAAACTAAAAAAAAAACTAAAATAAAATACAATAGTATAAATAAAATTCCGTGAACTGAAAGCGCCATTTTGGATCGCAGGAAGTATCAGATGTAAAGTGATGAGAATCGCGCACGGCTCCCCACCTGATGACCCCCCCCCCCCATCATCATCACCTGAGCTGCTTTGTTGGCTGATTCTCTTCCCCTCCCCCCCTGGAGCCGACACCCGCTCCTCCATTGACAACTCTCTGGAACTCTACCAGGGAAGTGCTTTGCTTTGGCCGCGGTTCAAGCTTCCGTCTAGCCTGTTTGCACAGCGTCGCGTCTGTTTGGATTTAGTTTAGTGCCTTTCAGGAAAGATCATGTTCATTGTCCCGTCGTGGACTGCCAAGCCGCAGGTGTCATTGTGCAGGAAACATGAACTCGATAAAGATTTCCTGCCGATACAAAGATACTCCGTAATCAGAGCGGAACATTTCCCATAAAGTGGAACTCCGGACAGATTTAAAGACGTACTCCAACCAAACATAGTTCTTCTCTGTCAAGGACTCTGCTTGTGAGATCCCCGTGCTGAGTTCCCGGGTCTGTACCCCCGCTGTGCCCATTATGAGGGGTTCTCACCATCCCTGTGCTGAGTTCCCGGGTCTGTACACCCGCTGTGCCCATTATGAGGGGTTCCCACCATCCCTGTGCTGAGTTCCCGGGTCTGTACACCCGCTGTGCCCATTATGAGGGGTTCCCACCATCCCAGTGCTGAGTTCCCGGGTCTGTACCCATTATGAGGGGTTCCCACCATCCCTGTGCTGAGTTCCCGGCTCTGTACACCCACTGTGCCCATTATGAGGGGTTCCCACCATCCCTGTGCTGAGTTCCCAGGTCTGTACGCCCGCTGTGCCCACTATGAGGGGTTCCCACCATCCCTGTGCTGAGTTATGAGGGAGTCCTCTATATGCAGCCGCATATATTATTCAGAAAAGCTCCACCTTTTATTAATAAAAAGCCATCCTTGAGCTCCAGTCAGCGACTTTGCCTAGGCTGAGATGATGTCCTCAGTCTGCTGCAGGAAGCATTCCCTCAGTCTCCCCTCTCTCTCTCTCTTTGTGATCAGACTGCAACATTGTAGCAAGTCAGAAGGTGGGAGGAGGCAGCATGGGGCTGGTCTGTGTCAGACATTTGTGAACACAGCGAGGAGCTGCATCGGCAAAAGGATTGACATGATTGTACCATCTCTGAGCTGGATGGTGGCCCTGGATGACACCTGAACAAATATGGCTCCATCTCTGTGGAGAAGAAAGCAGATGAAGGCATCGTCAGGGGTGTACTGTGATCTCTGGGAGAGGCAATAAATACATTGACACCACACTGAGCATGCTCCACATACCACAGAAAGACACAGTGTAGCTCATGCTAGGTCCTCATTAACTGCTTGATGACCAGCAGTGCATGGAACCACCCCACCTCCACCTGGTGATACCAACTTTATCTCTAGGGTGCTAGTTATTGCCAAAGCTGCATTGCATTGTGGGATGGAGTGGTGGGAGGGGGAGGGGGAGACACCCTAAGTAGGTTCAAGGGTTACCAGGGTGCATTGCAACCACTCAGCCACATCCTGGTGCCATCTTCTGTCCCTTTGCTGGGTCAATGTCCAAGGGTTATGGTGATGACAGGTTCCCTTTAAAGGAAGGCCGCAGTGGCAGTTCATGACGATCCCAGTACAGGAATATTTGCTGCCGATTGGCAGCTGAGAAAAGTCGCGGTAATGACTACATTGTATACCTGTCACCGATTGGCTTGTTTGGTGGTTCTAGGACAGGACCAAGCATCTGGAGAAGATCTGGAGAGACCATGAAGCCTACGAGAAGGAAGTCAACCTCTTCAAGTCCTGGCTGAATGGCGTCATCGAGAAGTTGAAATGCTGCGTCGGGTCAGCCTCGGAGTCCACAGAGACCAGACTGAACATGCTGCAGGTGAGTGAGGAACCCGCTGCAGGTGAGTGACGAACCCGCTGCGTGCCGACTCAGCCTTTTCATTAGTTGGAAGTGACATTCAAGGCAACCATTTCATGTTGGTGAAATTGTGGTTTTTCATTCGCTGGCAGGGCTGCTGATCAGGAGGGTCGCACCAGTCCTCCTGTATGGGGACCAGGACAGCGGGGGTGCAATCAGAGCAACTGATCCCCTGGATGTCTCTTCCTGTAGCAGCTAAAAGCTGGTTTCTCCTCCTCTCCCACCCGTCGGCTTTCATAGATGAGAGGTGGGGCCTTTCTGTAATGTGGTTACCTTTGTTTGACAATTCCCTCTAGGGTGAGAGACACAGAGGGGATCAGTTCCTGCAATTGACCCCCCACCTCCCAGATCACCTTCCCTGTCCAGGATTCAACTGAAGTGGCAGCAAGTGGCAACAAAGTCACACATCATACTTGGACCTGAAAGTCATGTGACTTTGGGGTAGCATTGATGTGAATCAGGAGTTAGACATAAAATACACAAAACCTTGGAAGTCCCATCCAAACAATTTCCATGCCACATGATCTACCACCACATATGGATGAGCATCTTACCAAAAAAATGAGACCTCAAGGTAATGGAGGTCAACTTGCGCTCTCTTCTCCCCCATTCACCGAACTGGCATAAATTGACCGAGTGGTCTCCACATGGATGGTCCAAGAATGAATCCCACCCAATGTGTACACGTGAAAAACAGGGCAGAGGATTCCAACGTGTCATAGTATTGAACACATTTTCAGGCTCACAAATGCAAATAGCAAGCTGGTGGGCATGATGACTCCACCCTACGCGTTTGGTCTGCACAGACATGGGTGTGAAGATCTGTTCACTCGCCGTGCTCCATAATACACTGCGCCCTGACAGTGCATTGTGACTGGCCAAAGCAATGCACCTTACCACAGGTCAGGTGCAGTGCTTTAGTCAGTCACAGCATATGATGATGTCACAAGGGGGCGAGGGTTACCCCGCTCCCTTGTGACGTCATCACAGTATTTTAGAGCTGTCATCCCGTCGCAGCTGTCAGACGGTGGGAGCCAACGTTCAGAGCAGAGTGTTTTTTCTTTCTCTTCTTTCGGGTCGGCGGTGGCGGCGGGCATAGTGATTGATGTTGGATCTACTTGGCACAAAAAGTCCCATCCAAACAATTTCCATGCCACGTGATCCACCACCGAATATAGATGAGTATCTTACCAAAAAAATGAGACCTCAAGGTAATGGAGGTCAACTTGCGCTCTCCTCTCCCCCTTCACCGAACTGGCATAAATGGACCAAGTGGTCTCCACATGGATGGTCCAAGAATGAATCCCAGCCAATGTATACAGGCGGAAAACAGGGCAGAGGATTCCAACGTGTCATAGTATTGAACACATTTTCAGGCTCACAAATGCAAATAGCAAGCTGGTGGGCATGATGACTCCACCCTACGCATTTCGTCTGAACAGATATGGGTGTGAAGATCTGTTCGCTCGCTGTGCCCCACAATACACTGCACCCTGACAGTGCATTGTGACTGGCCAAAGCAATGCACCTGACCACAGGTCAGGTGCAGTGCTTTGGTCAGTCACAGCACATGATGATGTCACAAGGGGGCGAGGGTTACCCCGCTCCCTTGTGACGTCATCACAGTATTTAAGAACTGTCATCCCGTCGCAGCTGTCAGACGGTGGGAGCCAATGTTGAGAGCAGGGCGGTATCGTTTTCTCTTTTTTCGGGTCGGCGGTGGCGGCGGGCATTGTGATTGATGTTGGATCTGCTGTAATTTCTTACACTACACTTTTTTTTGTGAATGAGTAGCGGTACCATGTACCTCATACTCATTCACAGGAGGAGGGGGGGGTTGAGGAATCTCTTGTTAAAGGGGCTTCCAGATTCCTATAAGTCGCCCTGCCCGCAGACCCCCACATCCATTGGCCATGGTTGTGGAGAAGAGGCCCTTGTCCCCATCAATATGGGGACAAGGTGCTTTGGGGGGAGGTGAGACCCCCTGCCACAAAGCACCCCCCCCCATGTTGAGGGCATGTGGCCTGGTATGGTTCAGGAGGGGGGGGGGGCACTAGCTCGTCCCCCCTCCTTTCCTCCTGCCGGGCTTCATGCTCAGATAAGGGTCTGATATGGACTTTGGGGGGGGACCTCCACTCCATTTTTAAAAAATTTTTGGCATGGGGAGTTCTCCTCAAAATCCCAATGGGCTTGGTATGGATGGGAGGGGGGACCCCCCACCCAAATTAGTAAAAAGAAATGAAGTGGAATGCTGTTAAGTTTTGACCGTCTAGTCGCAGATTGGGGGATGGGACCTGGCTTTATTGTTTAACCGGTGTAGACAAACGTCTGGTCACCTCAAAATCTGGTCTCCTCAAAATCCATACCAGACCCGAAGGGCTTGGTATGGATGGGAGGGGGAACCCCCACCTTATTTGGTAAAAAAAATGTTTTAAGTGGAATGCAGTAAAGTTTTGACCGTCTAGTCGCAGACTGGGGGATGGGACCTGGCTTTATTGCTTAACCGGTGTAGACAAACGTCTGGTCACAAGCCTTGCTCAGGACTGGCCGGGTGAAAATACGAATACGTATGCAGGTAGAATAGCAGCCGTATACTGTATGTCACTCTGTTGTGTATATTTGGCAATACGCCAGGACTTCAGCTTTAACGAGGCCAATTGATGGGCTCCTTTGACGACAGTATGGTTGCACCCTCGATTCTGGTCAGTGCTCCTTGCCCAGGTAGGAATTATGACATGCCTCCAATCATTCAAGGAAGGGTGCTCTATCTTTCTACCCTGTCACCTCTGGAATGTCATTAGACCTTTGTTTTGTCAGTCAGAAGGGTGTGTATGGAGTTTACAAAACACACCCCATGCAGGATACAGGAGGGTGGGGCAGGGAACACTTTGTCAAAGTCTGTTTGTAGCACCAGCCAATAGCCCTGCAAGCCATCGTTGTTCCCACAAGGTGGCAGTAACTATTCTACCTCTACAGGAGCACAGCATTATGGGAGTTCTGCTAAACATTCACTTCCCCCCATTAAGGCACTTTGGCTTTGTATTTATATCCATTAAGGTTCCCATGAAAGATTGCTGCAATTTTCCTGCATTAGACGGGTTCATGTCTCCTCCTCCCTGTTACAGGAAATCGGGAAAGATGTTGAGATTGGCAAGAAACAGTTAGAACTCCTGGAAGAGAGGTCGGTGGAGGTTATTAAGGACACGTCACCCCTGGGTGCCGAGAAGATTTGCAGAGAGCTGGAAGAGCTGCGCCGGACTTTGGCTGAACTGAAGGTCATGAACGATGAAGAAGAAGAGAGCCTGCTGAAGACCTACAACTCGGAGAATGCCTTTGTCCAACTGGCCCATCAACTGGAGGCCAACATCAATGAGTTCAGGAAGGCCGTGCAGAGGCTGGAGGAGAGCCTGGAGTCTGGAGAGAAGGTGAAGAGTGAGGAAGAACTCATCGCGCTTTGGAAGACACTTAATGTAAGTCTTGTTGGTCTCTGGAGATATGTCAACCATTGGTCTGGATTGTGTTGGGCATTCATGGGATTTGGGAGCAGAAGTTGATGCCACTTTCAGCTCCTAATGATTGCTGGGTGGTATCCATGTGATACCTTTCATGAATGCCCACCCTGTCCTCTACCTGCCCTTTCTCACAGCCAGTCAGGCTAGTTGTGCCATCATAAACATGCGTCGCCCTTCCATGTGCTCCGTGCTGTTAAGGCCAGTTATAAACTGGCGCAGTGGCCATTTATTTGTACTGTTGATTTGTTGGTCAAGGGGGCCCACTGGACACCTTAGCCGCCATTGTGCTACATGCTGGGTGTCCAATGTGCTCCTGTACCTTTAAGGAGGAGTGGGCTCCCTCAGGTCCTCCTGCCCTTCATCTATCCATTAGACACATGTGCCTCTACTATGGGGGCTCTTAAAATTGGAGAGTTAGGAACTACAGAATACTGGGGTGCCGTGACGAGGCACCCCAGTATTCTGCAGCTTATGCATGTATTTGCAAATGTGTGCTAACCAAACCCCTGTTTTTAACGCATGCTGTTAGGTTATTAGGTTTGTTTGCAGTTTGGTAAGTTGAGCTGGGAATGTTTCTTTTTTGTTGGTTGACATGCGTCGCCCTCCCACGTGCCCCTCGCTCTGAAGGCCAGTTATGGACTGGGGCAGTGTCCAGTTTTTGTACAGTTGTGCCATCAAACACAGTGCTTAGTATTGAAAGTGGAGACAGCAATGGTTAGAAGAGAATGTTGACCATAACACCACCACAGGCACCCACGTCCTCTACACCAGTGCTTCTCAACCTTTTTTCGGTCAAGGCACCCTTTGAAATCATGGACAGTTTTGAGGCACCCCATTTTAAAATCATGGACAGTCCCAAGGCACCCCTTAAAATTATGGACAGTCCCAAGGCACCCTTTAAGATGGACAGTCCCAAGGCACCCCATTCCATTCTAAAATGGGGTGCCTCAAGACTGTCCGTCATTTTAAAAGGTTGCCACATTCTAAAATGTGGAAAACTATTCTAACATCAACATCCACACACGTAGGACACCCAACATTCGAGGTGATTTATCCTTCCAAAGCCAATACACTTTTGCACACTGGTACTGACTAGTATTCCAATGTTTCTCTTCTCCATCACTGAGCTAATGTGACCCCCAGCACTGAAGAAGAATGGAAGGGGAGGGTCAAATTAGGATGCTGTGCAGGCAGTTGACATCCTTCTCATCAACTGATGATGTCATTGGCTCTCAGGACGCCGGTGGCTAGAAGGTCGTAATGGTGCTCAATGAAATCCTGTGGCGATGTGGAACTAAAAGGCGAGCTTGTTCCACCCACTGGCTTGTATACAAATTTTGGGCAATTTGTAGACATTTTGCCAAGCACCCCTGAAGAAACCTCAAGGCGTCCTGGGGTGCCTGGGCACCCTGGTTGAGAACGGCTGCTCTACACAGTCCTCAGAAGTCCTGAGTGCTTGCCCACGAGTACATCCTCGCTCAATCCACTGAGTATCAAAAGAATAATGGGCTGCACAACAATGACATTACTAGCGATGTAACATTTTTGAAGCCATGGGTAAAAAAATTAAGAAAGTTCTCTCAGCTGAAGACAAGCAAATCCTGGAATACAATTCAAGTAACACTATACATTTAAATGCAGTTGTCAAACAAGAGAAATATTTATTTCTGTCACTAGAGGCACTGCAGGGGAAAAGCTCCAGATTAGTTTGCTTGTGGTCTCCATCTTGTACCTCCTACAGTTGGGTGATTGTTGGGATACAGTAGATGTTTTTGTCCTCTCTGGCCTTAATTGACAGGTAGGAGGGTGAATTTGTCTGAAAAATTAGTTTCTTTGTAACCTTTAATTGATTTCTAATAATGTTTTCCACCATCACACCATATTGTTTACTTATAGTCTGCTCAATAAATTGTTTTTTTCTTGTGTCATTTTTGTAGCATTTGGAAAAGAATATTTCTTCTCACAATATTTGCAAATTTTAGCTTTTCTTTCAGCAGAAATTTTACTGTGAAAATGTTTCCAGACTCTAGATGTTGGTCTTACCATTTTACTGAGAGGAGGAAAAGAAAAAAAAAACTATTTATTGAGCAGACTATAAGTAAACATTATGGTGTGATGGTGGAAAACATTATTAGAAATCAATTAAAGGTTACAAAGATTGTCAGACAAATTCACCCTCCTGCCTGTCAATTAAGGCCAGAGAGGACAAAAACATTTACTGTATCCCAACAATCACCCAACTGTAGGAGGTACAAGATGGAGCCCACAAGCAAACTAAATCTGGAGCTTTTCCACTGCAGTGCCCCTAGTGACAGAAATAAATATTTCTCTTGTTTGAGAACTGCATTTAAATGTATAGTGTTACTTGAATTGTATTCCAGGATTTGCTTGTCTTCTGCTGAGAGAACTTTCTGAGAAAGTCTCAGAAATCTTCAATGAAGGTCTTCCTGTTATATAGTTTGAATAGCATGTCATAGATATATTATTTATCATTGTAAAAAAAAAAACATTCCACAATCCTTTATTTTGTTTTTAATTTTTCCAGAAATATAACGGCTTTGGAAAACAACAATTTTTCCCAGTTTTTCCATTTTTTATTCCAGGCATTCCCATCTCTAGACATTACCAAAGTAAAAGAAAATGCATTGCAGGTCCAGCATGCTGTCAAACATCCCACCTTGGAGCCGCTTCTAACGCGTTTTACCCAATAGGGGCTTCATCGTAGAGACGAGATTATGCTGGGATGAGTGAAGTGCATTGGATTGGAGCAAGTTCAAGGTGGGATGCTTGACAGTATGGAGGACCTGCAAAAAAGCTGTTTTTTGTTGAGTGACGTCATTGTTGCGCGAGCCGTCATTGGACCTGCGGTCAGCAGTGGTCACCTTTTTCCAAGTGGGTTGGTGCTGTAAACGTCTTCTCAGTGCCGTCATCAGTCACAGGGCATTGGGAACATCCCTCACTTGGGGCCCTAACTCACAGACGGCGTATTCTCCGGAGGTCACTCTGCTCCAAGGATAGACGGCCTTCGGCACGCAAGTCCCATGAGGCATTGCAAGACTTTGACAGCCACAGGCCTGACTCCCGGAGCTAAAACCCAACTCTGCATGTAGTTGTGGATAAGGGGGGGGGGAGGGGTATTGTTTTTATTGCTTCAAAGAAAACTTCAAGCGCACTGACCAGATCCTCCCCTCACTCTCCATGACATCTCCACAACCATCCTGCTAGTAAAAGATTAGATAACAGATGTGCAGCAGTAAAGTCCGGAAATGTGCCGTGCCCAGAAAACACGACGGGGTCAGGGGGGTCAAATACTGCATATGTTAACATGCAGCTTCATCTCAAAATATGTCAGTTCATAAAAAAAAAAAATATATATGTATATATAGTGAATGCAGGGTCCGGGCAGAGCGGACATAGTGAACGCGGGGTCCGGGCAGAGCGGACATAGTGAACGCGGGGTCCGGGCAGAGCGGACATAGTGAACGCGGGGTCCGGGCAGAGCGGACATAGTGAACGCGGGGTCCGGGGAGAGCGGACATAGTGAACGCGGGGTCCGGGGAGAGCGGACATAGTGAACGCGGGGTCCGGGGAGAGCGGACATAGTGAACGCGGGGTCCGGGGGAGAGAGGACATAGTGAACGCGGGGTCCGGGGGAGAGAGGACATAGTGAACGCGGGGTCCGGGGGAGAGAGGACATAGT
This sequence comes from Staurois parvus, assembly GCF_062004578.1. Lineage (NCBI taxonomy): Eukaryota > Metazoa > Chordata > Amphibia > Anura > Ranidae > Staurois > Staurois parvus. The sequence continues at coordinate 23,994 of NW_028319201.1, read as the reverse complement.
GAACGCGGGGTCCGGGGGAGAGAGGACATAGTGAACGCGGGGTCCGGGGGAGAGAGGACATAGTGAACGCGGGGTCCGGGGGAGAGAGGACATAGTGAACGCGGGGTCCGGGGGAGAGAGGACATAGTGAACGCGGGGTCCGGGGGAGAGAGGACATAGTGAACGCGGGGTCCGGGGGAGAGAGGACATAGTGAACGCGGGGTCCGGGGGAGAGAGGACATAGTGAACGCGGGGTACGGGGGAGAGAGGATATAGTGAACGCTGGGTCCGGGGGGAGCGGATATAGTGAACGCGGGGTCCGGGGGGAGCGGATATAGTGAACGCGGGGTCCGGGGGAGAGAGGACATAGTGAACGCGGGGTCCGGGGGAGAGAGGACATAGTGAACGCGGGGTCCGGGGGAGAGAGGACATAGTGAACGCGGGGTCCGGGGGAGAGAGGACATAGTGAACGCGGGGTCCGGGGGAGAGAGGACATAGTGAACGCGGGGTCCGGGGGAGAGAGGACATAGTGAACGCGGGGTCCGGGGGAGAGAGGATATAGTGAACGCTGGGTCCGGGGAGAGCGGATATAGTGAATGCGGGGTCCGGGGGGAGAGGATATAGTGAACGCGGGGTTTAGGATCACTTTAAGTACCACCAAAAAAAAAGCTTTATCTGTCTCAAAAAAAATTATAAAAGATATCATTTGGGTACAATGTTGCATGACCGCACAATTGTCATTCATAGTGTAACAGCGCTGACAGCTGAAAATTGTCCTGGGCATGAAGGGGGTGAAGGTCCCGGTACTGAAGTGGTTGAGGAATCTCATGCAGAGAGAAATACGTAGACTGCTATTGCTGACCCCATTCTGACAATGCCGGCTGCCTGGCTTTTCTCTTCCGCCCTGATTGGAGAGTTTGCACTTCAGAAGAAGTGTTGTGAGGACAGTACTTGGATCTCCATGCTTGCTCCAGGTCAGGATGTCTTTATCCTGCTGATGTCTGCATGACACATATATGTGGATGAGCTGTAACACACATCGCAGACATGCGTTGCTGGGCGGCCGATGCTCCTGTGCCGAGAGCGCGCTCACTGCGCACTCCCGGCACTGAGACAGCTCTTGGTCCCTGCTATTGATTGGTAGCTGGCTGGCCCGGATCCCGGTCATGCGACCAGGGGCGGACTGACAACTCATGGGGCCCCAGGGCAATAGGAGATCATGGGTCCCCTGTGTCCTTGCCCAAACTCAAAAAAGCCTATAAAAAAGGTACCAGGGGCATCTCATGGGGCCCCCTACTGACCCCGGGCCCTCGGGCAGTGCCTGAGTTTCCAAATGGTTAGTCCGCCCCTGCTTGCGACCACTGTGACAGTCAATCACAGTGGTCATATGACTGCCAATCCTTCCCGCCCTCTGGGTGTTGAGAACATTTTCACCCCCTTCCAGTCCGGACACTTTCACCCCCTTCCAGTCCGGACACTTTCCCCCACTTCCAGTCTGGACACTTTCACCCCCTTCCAGTCCGGACACTTTCACCCCCTTCCAGTCCGGACACTTTCACCCCCTTCCAGTCCGGACACTTTCACCCCCTTCCAGTCCGGACACTTTCACCCCCTTCCAGTCCGGACACTTTCACCCCCTTCCAGTCCGGACACTTTCACCCCCTTCCAGTCCGGACACTTTCACCCCCTTCCAGTCCGGACACTTTCACCCCCTTCCAGTCCGGACACTTTCACCCCCTTCCAGTCCGGACACTTTCCCCCACTTCCAGTCTGGACACTTTCCCCCACTTCCAGTCTGGACACTTTCACCCCCTTCCAGTCTGGACACTTTCACCCCCTTCCAGTCTGGACACTTTCACCCCCTTCCAGTCTGGACACTTTCACCCCCTTCCAGTCTGGACACTTTCACCCCCTTCCAGTCTGGACACTTTCACCCCCTTCCAGTCCGGACACTTTCACCCCCTTCCAGTCCGGACACTTTCACCCCCTTCCAGTCCGGACACTTTCACCCCTTCCAGTCCGGACACTTTCCCCCACTTCCAGTCTGGACACTTTCCCCCACTTCCAGTCTGGACACTTTCACCCCCTTCCAGTCTGGACACTTTCACCCCCTTCCAGTCTGGACACTTTCACCCCCTTCCAGTCTGGACACTTTCACCCCCTTCCAGTCCGGACACTTTCACCCCCTTCCAGTCCGGACACTTTCACCCCCTTCCAGTCCGGACACTTTCACCCCCTTCCAGTCCGGACACTTTCACCCCCTTCCAGTCCGGACACTTTCACCCCCTTCCAGTCCGGACACTTTCACCCCCTTCCAGTCTGGACACTTTCACCCCCTTCCAGTCTGGACACTTTCACCCCCTTCCAGTCTGGACACTTTCACCCCCTTCCAGTCTGGACACTTTCACCCCCTTCCAGTCTGGACACTTTCACCCCCTTCCAGTCCGGACACTTCCCCCCCTTCCAGTCTGGACACTTCCCCCCCTTCCAGGGATGATGAAGATTTTTTTTTTTTTTTTACACTGATTGCTTTTACACCCATAAAGGCTGTAAAAGCAATCATTTCTCCTTCTCTCTGGCTGCATTCCTGCAGCCATTGAGAACTACTGTGTGAGCTGTGATTGGTCACAGCTTGTCACATGGTACAAGGCTGTTGTGAATAGCCCTGTACCATGTGACCTCTGTGATCATTCACAGATTTCACACGTAGTAAGCAATCATGTCAGAAGTGACATCTTGCTTAATACTATTCATGTGATCACTGATTGGCCAATCAGTGTTCACATGATCGGGACCTCGCACAGAGGTCCCGTACGATGATCGTTGTTCCACTGTGTCCGGAGGACACAGCGGGCACTGGATCGCGGTGCTGTGCACTCCCAGGGAGCGCACAGAAGCAGGGGGCGGGGAGGCCATTTATAAACGGCCACCAGACCCTGCACTGCCACCGTCCAGCCGTTTATATACAATGGCCAGATGGGAGGTGATTAAAGGGACATGGGGGAAGGGATGGAACCAGGGGCGGACTGACCATTTGGCAACTCGGGCACTGCCCGAGGGCCCGGGGTCAGTAGGGGGCCCCATAAGTTGCCCCCGGTACCTTTTTCATAGGCTTTTTTGAGTTTGGGCAAGGACACAGGGGCCCCATGATCCCCTATTGCCCGGGGGCCCCATGAGTTGTCAGTCCGCCCCTGGATGGAACCAACAAATCTGGATAAGGCCAGGCAATGGGCTCGTTGAAATGACCAAATGATATGACACTGACCTCCTATTCCCTGCTAGGTCACCAAGTCGGCCCTGGCGGGGTTAGAGGCCAAGGCGGAAAGAGTTAAAGTGCAGTTGAAGGACCTCTTCAAATTTTCCAAGGACATCCAACCTCTGTCTGACAGCGTCATTGCCGCCATGCGTGAGTACCAACGGTAAGCGCACTTTCATGGGAAAGGACGTCTGTTATAATTCTGTCCACGATATCGATGTCAAAACAAAAAAAAGGAAACCGTGTTTTTTGTTTAAATGATTTAAAAATAAAAAGTGTCACAAAAAACAATACATGTGTCACCTTAAATAATGACAAATAAATCGCCAAACAAATGGCTCCGCAGAATTGTAACAATTGCTGAGGTCCAAAGAGGGGGGAACCATTAAAGTGCATGTAAAATCTAACAATTCGTTTCTCTTTTTTTGCTTTTTTTTTTTGTCTCTTAAAGACACAACTGACAGCATTTTGTTATATCTGTTAAAATAAATAAATAAATAATACAATTGTTGATCCTGCCAGAATACTTACTGTGCGTTCAGCCGCCGCTTCACTCTTATCCCTTGAATCTGTTTCAAGCTCTCACTCTCTGAACTACAGAACACCTCCCCATGTTATGGAGATGAGAAGATGGGTGGGGTTGGTGTCTAACATCCTATAATGCAGGCCATACATGGTTCGAATTCCGAACGATTTTTCGTCCGAAAGTCGAAACGTCGTTCGTTCTGTAGTCCGATGGTGCCACCAATGATTTTGAAAATCGGTCGTTTTTCACACATTTTCCAGCATGCCCGATAAACGAAATGGGGAGGAGCCACAAAAATCGGCCGATGCCATTGCCCCACTAACAGAGCGAAAATCGTCCCATTATTCTTAGGTCCCCCCATATAACAGCCAAAACTTCTGATCCTTCCAGGTCACAGCCAGGGGCGGACTGACCATTTGGAAACTCAGGCACTGCCCGAGGGTCCGGGGTCAGTAGGGCGCCCCATGAGATGCCCCTGGTACCTTTTTCATAGGCTTTTTTGAGTTTGGGCAAGGACACAGGGGCCCCATGATCCCCTATTGCCTGGGGGCCCCATGAGTTGTCAGTCCGCTCCAGGTCACGGCTCATGCACCTATTCTTTTCGGAAAAACGCGATCGTACGATTTGACCGGCATTGAGTCGAAAATCGGTTGTTTCTCACAAATTTTCCAACAAGCCTGATCACCGAAATGGGGAGGAACCACAAAAATCGTCCGGTGCCATCGCCTCACTAACAGAGCGAAAATCGTCCGATTATTCTTAGGTCCGATTTTCGTACGAAAATAGTTTGGAATTTGAACCATGTATGGCCGGCCTTACTCTTTGTGTCTTAGGGTGACAAATCTGCTCCTCCATAGATACAGTGCAGCCAGTGGCGTCCCTAGGCAGGTGCGGGGGGGTGCGCGCCGTACCGGGTGACACCTACCGCACGGGGTGACACCGGACCCGCTCCATGAAAAGGTAAGTTTTAAAGAAAGCGGACGATCCCCGCAGGATGGATCCGATCTGTGGATTGAGCATAATTGATCATAGTCCGATCCATTATGCTCCCTAATCCGCAGATCCAATCCATCCTGCGGGGATCGTCGGCTTTCTTTACAGCTTACCTTTTCGTGGAGCGGGTCCGGTGTCACCCCGTATAGGTTGCATGCCGACGATCACCGCAGGATGGATCGGATCTGCGGATTGAGCCGATCCATTATGCTCCCCAATCTGGAGATCATCGGAGCGGGTCTGGTGTCACCCCGTATAGGTTCCATGCCGACGGATTCTGATCGGATCTGCGGATTGGGGAGCATAATGGATCGGACTCAGATCCATTATGCTCAATCCACAGATCGGTACCATCCTGCGGAGATCGTCGGAGGGGGTGTCACCAAGTGAGGGGGTGTTATCGCACCGGGTGACACTAACCCTAGGGACGCCCCTGAGTGCATGCAACCTATACGGGGTGACACCGAACCCGCTCCACAAAAAGGTAAGTTGTAAAGAAAGCCGACGATCCCCGCAGGATGGATCGGATCTGCGGATTGGGGAGCATAATGGATCGGACTCGGATCCATTATGCTCAATCCGCAGATCCGATCCATCCTGCGGGGATCGTCGGAGGGGGTGTCACCAAGTGTTATCGTACCGGGTGACACCAACCCTAGGGACGCCCCTGAGTGCATGCAACCTATACGGGGTGACACCGAACCCGCTCCACAAAAAGGTAAGTTGTAAAGAAAGCCGACGATCCCCGCAGGATGGATCGGATCTGCGGATTGGGGAGCATAATGGATTTGGACTCGGATCCATTATGCTCAATCCGTAGATCAGAACCATCCTGCGGGGATCGTCGGAGGGGTTGTCACCAAGTGTTATCGCACCGGGTGACACCAACCCTAGGGACGCCCCTGAGTGCAGCGAGTGAGTGTTGTCACCCCAGGACAGAAAGTGTGTTACCAGCAGGATCATAAAGCAAAAATAATTTTTAAAACAGCCAGAAAAATAAAACGAATGCAGCCGCCGTATATATGGACTGGTGAGATACAATGTATTACATTTTTGTACTTGGCTCTAGATGCGCTTTCTTTTTTCTAAATTTTGTTTCTGCTGTGGACTGTGTCCACTAGGGGCAGTCTTCCATGGTAGTTGATCCTGTTTTCTGTTGTGGAATCATTATTATAAATAATAGACGATAATTAAAGGTGTTGGGATGTTTTTCTCACAATTTTTTATTCCTTCAGGGCAAAAAGTAAAGCGTTCAAGCTCAGCACTGACACAGAATCCGAGCTGCGTCAGTTGTTCCAGAACCCCCTGCGGGAATTCCTGTACTGGAAGCCAATCGCTGAGAGCGTCCTGGACTCCACCGCCGTGGCAGCCAACAATGGGTCTGGTAACCCAGACGACCTGCACCGCATTGAGGTGAGTCAGGAATGCCTTTGGCTTGTATTTATTTTCTTTACACGCTTTTGTTTGTTGACAATTTTCTCTGCTGCAAGAAGAAAAAGATACAATGTATAATATAATGTATCCTGTATGTATATATACCTCTGATGTGATGGAGGACCTCTGATGTGATGGGGGACCTCTGATGTGATGGGGGACCTCTGATGTGATGGGGGACCTCTGATGTGATGGGGGACCTCTGATGTGATGGGGGACCTCTGATGTGATGAGGGACCTGTGATGTGATGGGAGGACCTCTGATGTGATGGGAGGACCTCTGATGTGATGGGAGGACCTCTGATGTGATGGGAGGACCTCTGATGTGATGAGGGACCTGTGATGTGATAGGGGGACCTGTGATGTGATAGGATGACCTCTGATGTGATGGAGGACCTCTGATGTGATGGAGGACCTCTGATGTGATGGGAGGACCTCTGATGTGATGGGGGACCTCTGGTGTGATGGGGGGACCTCTGATGTGATGGGGGAACTTTGATGTGATGGGGGACCTCTGTTGTGATGGGGGAATCTCTGTTGTGATGGGGGACCTTTGATGTGATGGGGGAATCTCTGTTGTGATGGGGGACCTTTGATGTGATGGGGGAATCTCTGTTGTGATGGGGGACCTTTGATGTGATGGGGGAATCTCTGTTGTGATGGGGGACCTTTGATGTGATGGGGGGACCTCTGATGTGATGGAGGACTTCTGATGTGATGGGGGACCTCAGATGTGATGGGGGACCTCTGATGTGATGGAGGAATCTCTGTTGTAATGGAGGACCTCCGATGTGATGGGAAACCTCTGATGTGATGGAGGCGGGCTGTACAGTGACTGATCATTGTGATAGCCAATCAGGGGCTATCACAGCAATCATGTGACCCGGAATCTGGAGTCCTGGGTCCCGATCATTAGAGCGGGACCCAGGGCTCTCAGTGACACCCTGCTCTTTGTGCTGGGAGTGCGCTGTGCGGCGCGCTCCCAGCAGAAAGACAGGTGCGCAAATATGCGGCCCCACAGAAAAAAGCCCAGTTCTGTGAGGCCGCGTGTTTGTGTGACGTCGGCATGAAGGGGTTAAAGTTGTGAAAAAAATGCTTTTGACTGACCCGCTGACCCGTGTTCATTTCCTTCTTCTTTTTTTTTTTTTTTTTTTTTTTTTAGAAGCTTCTGGAGGAAAGCCGGATGATTAAAGAGAGCCTGTCAGCGCTGGAGGCAAAGAAGGATGGAATACACAGCGTGCTGGGCGACGACAGAACCAAACTGCTGCTGAGAGATGTCGCCGCCGCCGACGCTGAGAGAGAGGCGCTACACCGCGATCTTTTGGAGAGGAAGAGTCAGCTGCAGGTAGGATGTCAGGGCGGAGTCCCTAGTCATATCATGCAGAGCGCACCGATTCCAAGCCTCAGGCTGCCCATACATTATACAATTTTCTTGAGATTTTTAGATTTTACCAAAAACCATATAATAGGAGGTAAAACCTAAACACCACTTTCAGTTGTATCCAATTAGGCCGGCCCTTGCGCTACATAGCTGAAGGTAAATCTAAAGAAAACTGGGCAGAAAATTGTATAGTGTATGCAGGGGCGTATTTACCACAAGGCATTTCCCTAGGACGGCAACTTTCAGGGGGGCAGCAGCATTTTTCAGGGTCTCCTGAAAGAAGGGATAGAAGAAGGGACACAAGCAGCATGGGGACCAGGCGGGATCTGAGAGAGGCTCTGGGGGCTGCTTGATGGTGTATGCAGAGCCTGACTCTTGTTCCCGGGGATGAGCTGTGAAGGTGAGTGCAGGGGCGGACTGGCAACTCATGGGGCCCCCGGGCAATAGGGGATCATGGGGCCCCTGTGTCCTTGCCCACACCCAAAAAAGCCTATGCAAAAGCCAATGAAAGGCACCAGGCAGAGGCGGACCTACAACTCATGGGGCCCCCGGGCAATAGGGGATCATGGGGCCCCTGTGTCCTTGCCCAAACTCAAAAAAGCCTATGAAAAAGGTACCAGGGGCATCTCATGGGGCCCCCTTCTGACCCCGGGCCCTTGGGCAGTGCCCGAGTTTCCAAATGGTCAGTCCGCCCCTGGGTGAGTGTCTTCTCTCTCGCAGGGGTTGGGGGGGTTGCCAGTGTATGGGGGAGGTGGTAGTGGAAGGCTCTCTCGGGTGTGGGTGGGGGGGGGGCTGGGCTGTTGTTGGTCAATGTCAGGGAGGAGCCAATTTTTGTGTTGCTTAGGGCAGCACAAAACCTAAATACACTACTGAGTGTATGGCCAGCCTAATGCAGGCCATTGACAGGTCGAAAACCTCGCGTTTTTTCGAATGATAAATGAAAAATCGGTCGTTCGTTAAACCGACGTTACCACCAACGATTACAAAAATCGGCCGATCGAGTCATAAAGTTCACCCCATATAAGAGCCAAAACTTCTGTTCCTTCCAGGTCACGCGCATATTCTTTTCAGAAAAATGCAATCGTACGATTTGACCATCATTGAGTCGAAAATCGGTTGTTTCTCACAAATTTTCCAACATGCCCGATCATTAAAATGGGGAGGAACCACGAAAATTGGCCGGTGCCATTGACCCGCTAACAGAGCGAAAATCGGCCGATTACTCTTAGGTCCGATTTTCGGACGAAAAATCGGTCGAACTTCGACCCATGTATGGCCAGAAATAGACTCCCTCCAGAGGTGGTTGTGGCCGGCTCAGTGGATTGCTGTAGGAAAGTCCTGGATTCTTTCTTGGATACACAGAATATAACTGGATATAACATTTATAGGGAAAGTTGATCCAGGGAATATCCGATTGCCTCTCGGGGGATCAGGAAGGAATTGTTTCCCCAGCAGGAGCAGATTGGATCGTACTTTGCTGGTTTTTTTTGCCTTCTTCTGGATCATTTGTGGGTTTTTCGTTAAAACGATCGTACGATTTGGCCATCATTGCCGTGAAAATCGGTAGTTTTCCACGAATTTTCCAACATGACCGCTAAACTAAAAGTGCAAAAAAACCCGAAAACTTTATTTTCTGGGAAAAAAAAACAAAACAGACTACCAGGGGCGGACTGACAACTCATGGGGCCCCCGGGCAATAGGGGATCATGGGGCCCCTGTGTCCTTGCCCAAACTCAAAAAAACCTATGAAAAAGGTACCAGGGGCATCTCATGGGCCCCCTACTGACCCCGGGCCCTCGGGCAGTGCCCGAGTTTCCAAATGGTCAGTCCGCCCCTGCAGACTACCCACCAGGGACCTCCTGACTGATGTGTTTCCCCCACAAATCTGAGCGAGAGTAAATATTTATAATGTAATGAAAACACAAGACAATGAGCAGAATATAAACAGTAAAGAAAAAATAGTAAAAGGAATGAAAAGGAGAGAAGGGATGAAGAAAAGGGGTGCCCAGTGCACCGCAATGGGCTGGAAATCATGCATGGTAATGCCCGTCCAACAGCATGGTGCCTCGGGGGGCCGCTCGGAATGAATGACATCACATGGCGCCGACACGCGTAGCACGCATTGCGACAACCAGCACGTTTTTACAAGGAAGGGAGTGTGAATGGGCCCTATGGGAGCTGAAGAAAACTCTTCGGGCTCCTCTGAGCACTCCGGGAGAGCAGAGAAGGAAGATGTATTCACTTCACTTTCTATTTCAGAATCTGGCGGCTCAGAGCGAAGAGTTTGATTCTGCGTTCAGGTTGTTGCATCAGAAGCTGTCAGCGCTGCGAATCAAATGCGTCAAAGAAAACGAGATGCAGCCGGACATCATCGGAAAAGAGGCTCAGCTACAGCGGCTGCAGGTTGGTTGGGGGAGGGTGTGCGGATTGGTGTTGGGTAGAGATTGGAGGTTTTCTTGTCAGTTATGGATGTGACACGCAACCATTTATAGAAGTACAGAGCGCAGATCACATGACCTGGCCTTCTGCCACTCACCCCCTTGTATCTTCCAGCAAATCATGGCTGCTGGGTGTTGGTGTGTAAATACAAAGTAACATTGTTTATAAATACTGAACAGACAGGACATAGAGAGATACAAAGTTGCATTGTTTATAAACATCGATCAGACGGGAGATAGAGAGATACAAAGTAACATTGTTTATAAACATCGATCAGACGGGAGATAAAGAGATACAAAGTAACATTGTTTATAAACATCGATCAGACGGGAGATAAAGAGATACAAAGTAACATTGTTTATAAACTTCGATCGGATGGGAGATAGATACACAGTAACATTGTTTATAAACATTGAACAGACAGGAGCTAGAGAGATACAAAGTAACATTGTTTATAAACATCGATCAGACAGGAGCTAGAGAGATACAAAGTAACATTGTTTATAAACATCGATCAGATGGAGGATAGAGAGATACACAGTAACATTGTTTATAAACATTGAACAGGCAGGAGATACAAAGTAACATTGTTTATAAACATCGATAAGACAGGAGATAGAGAGATACAAAGTAACATTGTTTATAAACATCGATCAGACGGGAGATAGAGAGATACAAAGTAACATTGTTTATAAACATCGATCAGACGGGAGATAGAGAGATACAAAGTAACATTGTTTATAAACATCGATCAGACGGGAGATAAAGAGATACAAAGTAACATTGTTTATAAACTTCGATCGGATGGGAGATAGATACACAGTAACATTGTTTATAAACATTGAACAGACAGGAGCTAGAGAGATACAAAGTAACATTGTTTATAAACATCGATCAGACAGGAGCTAGAGAGATACAAAGTAACATTGTTTATAAACATCGATCAGATGGAGGATAGAGAGATACACAGTAACATTGTTTATAAACATTGAACAGGCAGGAGATACAAAGTAACATTGTTTATAAACATCGATAAGACAGGAGATAGAGAGATACAAAGTAACATTGTTTATAAACATCGATCAGACGGGAGATAGAGAGATACAAAGTAACATTGTTTATAAACATCGATCAGACGGGAGATAGAGAGATACAAAGTAACATTGTTTATAAACATCGATCAGACGGGAGATAAAGAGATACAAAGTAACATTGTTTATAAACTTCGATCGGATGGGAGATAGATACACAGTAACATTGTTTATAAACATTGAACAGACAGGAGCTAGAGAGATACAAAGTAACATTGTTTATAAACATCGATCAGACAGGAGCTAGAGAGATACAAAGTAACATTGTTTATAAACATCGATCAGATGGAGGATAGAGAGATACACAGTAACATTGTTTATAAACATTGAACAGGCAGGAGATACAAAGTAACATTGTTTATAAACATCGATAAGACAGGAGATAGAGAGATACAAAGTAACATTGTTTATAAACATCGATCAGACGGGAGATAGAGAGATACAAAGTAACATTGTTTATAAACATCGATCAGACGGGAGATAGAGAGATACAAAGTAACATTGTTTATAAACATCGATCAGACGGGAGATAAAGAGATACAAAGTAACATTGTTTATAAACTTCGATCGGATGGGAGATAGATACACAGTAACATTGTTTATAAACATTGAACAGACAGGAGCTAGAGAGATACAAAGTAACATTGTTTATAAACATCGATCAGACAGGAGCTAGAGAGATACAAAGTAACATTGTTTATAAACATCGATCAGATGGAGGATAGAGAGATACACAGTAACATTGTTTATAAACATTGAACAGGCAGGAGATACAAAGTAACATTGTTTATAAACATCGATAAGACAGGAGATAGAGAGATACAAAGTAACATGGGATGGGAAATAGATAGTACACAACCCAGCCGACGTTATGATAATGACTTACCTCGCTCCTCTGCAGGTCCTCCTGGATGAATTAACAAAGCTCCATTCTCCGATCAAAGAGTTAAACTCCAAGATGGAAGCCAGTCCGAATCATGCCCACCGAGCCAGCAAACTCCTGTCTGATTACCTGACATTACAGAGGTCTTTAGAGGTAAAACCTGGAAATAAACACATAATAGCTGCAAACAGCCAGTAGATAGGGAAGGGGTGGGGTCCTGTTGACAATGTATATTCATATACATTATATATATACACACACACATATATATATTGTGGTTAATTATGTTATAATTAAATGTGTTATGTTAGAATCAAATTCCTGTTACATCATTTAAAACAAATATACCTTTTATTCGAGATATGTATGTCCGGCACTATATACTGCCAGAAACTCCTCAATATACATAGAAATATATTATAAATGTAATCCAAATGAAATCTTAACACAAAAGCATATCTAAAACAATCTAAAAAAAATTCCTCCCTGACTTGTGTCACCGTTGTTTTGTCTACCTACAGTATTTGTATATTTCACTGATGAATGTTCTTTCATACGGAGTTCCTTCATACGGAGTTCTTTCATACGGCGTGCGTTTCGTATCTGTTGACAAATGATTCTAATTAATGACCACCGACTCACCTCATGCTGTCAGAGTTCTTGGTGTTGCTCATCCATGGAAGGCGCGTCTATAATCCTCAATAATAATCATTGTGTGTCAAAAGATATTAATGTGTGAAGGAACGCTGTCATCCATGATTGAAGTATACGTAGATCAGGTGACTAACACCAGGCAGGAATTTTTTTTAAGTGGTTTTTAAATGTATGTTATGTATTTTTGTGCTAAGATTTTTTTTTTTTGTTTGGGTTATAATATATTTTATATATATATATATATATATATATATATATATATATATATATATATATATATATAGAGGAGTTTACGTTGATATTTATTGTCTCCAACAAAGGGTGATGTAATAGGAATTAGTTTCTCTTGAAGAATTTATCCACAATATACTGTACTTCATATATAGTGAAGGAAATGCGTATTTGCTCCCCGGTTGAGTTTGAATGTTCGCCCCTCACACAGAAATGATCGGTCTAACAATGGAATGTTCGCCCCTCACACAGAAATGATCGGTCTAACAATGGAATGTTCGCCCCTCACACAGAAATGATCGGTCTAACAATGGAATGTTCGGTGTAACACTGAGAGACAGAATACAACAACAAATTCAGCAGAAATGCGTCTAACAAATGATGACTGATCTGCATGTTCATGAGGGAAAGAAGGATTTGATCCCCTATCGTTCAGCAGGATTTCTGGCTCCCAGGTGTCTTTCATACAGGTAACAAGCTGAGATTAGAAGCAGTCTCTTAAAGGGAGTGCTGCTAATCTCATTGTGTTACCTGTATAAAAGACACCTGTCCACAGGAGCAATCAAACCATCAGATTCCAAACTCTCCACCATGGCAAAGACCAAAGAGCTGTCCAAGGATGTCAGGGACAAGATGGTAGACCTACACTGGGCTGGACTGGGCTACCAAACTATGGCCAAGCAGCTTGGTGAGAAGGTGACAACAGTTGGTGCAATCATTCACAAATGGAAGAAACACAAAACAAGTGTCAGTCTCCCTAGGTTTGGTGCACCATGCAAGATCTCACCTCGTGGAGTGTCAATGATCATGAGAACAGTGAGGAATCATCCCAGAACTACACGTGAGGATCTTGTCAATGATCTCCAGGCAGCTGGGACCACAGTCACCAAGAAAACAATTGGTAACACACTACGCCGACAAGGACTGAAATCCTGCAGTGCCCGCAAGGTCCCTCTGCTCAAGAAAGCCCATGTCCAGGCCCGGCTGAAGTCTGCCACTGTAATACTAAAAATAATGGCACCCACCCGTGTGTCCGCATTCCTCTGTGTGGGTGGTGCGGCTGTGAGGTAGGTAGGGGGCGGAGACAAGGGGGGACTCAGAAAAGGGGAGTTCCTGAACCCTATTCTCTGAGAGAAAAAAATCCCTGCAAATATCTACAATAAATACCATTTATATTGTGTAGTTATTGGATTCAAGTTGTAATATATTTTGTATATATGGAGGATTGTGTGTTGCTGTATATAGTCCTGCCTCTATAAGGGGTTTACTTGTTTATGGAATGATGCCCATAAATCCAGAAATGGGTTCAGCCAATCCACAGCCGGGGATTTCATTGCCAGGATTTGTTCTCATACAACAGCACCATCCTCTGGCAAGATGTGGAATAGCACAGTCACGTCATGTTCAAAGTCGCAGAATGAAGTAACAGTCCCAGTGGCATCATAGTCTGTACGGCCTCAGGGGTGGACTGACAACTCATGGGGTCCCCGGGCAATAGGCAATCATGGGGCCTCTGTATCCTCACCCACACCCAAAAAAGCCTATGAAAAAGCCAATGAAAGGTACCAGGGGCATCTCATGAGGCCCCCTACTGACCCCCGGCCCTCTGGCAGTGTCCAAGTGCTTGAATGGTCAGTCGGCCCCTGCACACCACGTACAGGAAACGTTAGTGAGAGAATATGTTGGTTCCAAATAAATTATTGCTTTCCGCTTTTAAGGCCAACTCCTGCAAACCCAAAAATGGACCCCTTGCAGTTAGGGCTGCTCTTTGAAACTACAGGGCCCCATACAGCCAACCTGACAGGCGCCCCCCCCCACCCCCCAAAAAAAAAGTACAGTTTATAATGCTTCAGTTATGAATGAGCACAGTGAGTGATAGGTATTGATCATTGACTGTGTTCATTCAGGGAAGGAAGAGGCTGATAAATGTGACATTTACCGGAGCCTTCCCCCACTCTCCATCCTGAAGGATCCTATTGTGTGCTTGAAGCTGCTGGTGGGAAGGAGAGGAGGGAAGCCGGCAGTACTGCGGGGGTGGGGGCACACAGGGGGGCCTGGCCAGCAGGGAGAAATGTATGGTGTACAGGGAGGGTGATGGGTACGGCGGGGGGGCAGTTACTGGAACCAATCCCCTGTATGGCTCTCTCTGCAGCAGCTGAAAGCCAGCAGGAGGGAGAGGAGAAGAAGCCGGCTTTCAGCTGCTGCAGAGAGACACATACAGGGAATCGGTTCCACTAATTACCCCCCAGCCATGCTGATCATCCTCCCTGCTCACATCCGATTCACCCAGCTACCTGGGCCCCCGTACAAGAGGTCTGGTGGTACCCCTTTATTCACCGCTCCCTCAGCAAGTAGTGCTCCCTCCATGGTCCAGAAGTGGACAGTTTCTGGGCATCATCATTTCCAATGCATAGCTATGGACCCTACATTGGTCTTGACCGTAGACTGCTGGGGACGAAGGCGCTGCAGGGATCCATGCTAGCGCCATAGAGCAGAGGATCTGGTAAACAGATCTTCCCTAACAAGTCCCCTGGACCTGAACGGGCAGTCAACCTTTGAGTACGAATGCAGACTCACCGAAAGGAACCATTTTAGGTTCATAGGACTTCGACTGGTATGTGAAGGATGAGGATGTCATGTGTGCAGCGATGATGTCGTTTGTTGGTCTTTTTTTACGTGTTTGTTGGATTTTATGTTGTTTTTTTTTTCTTCCAGAACAACATCCGGAAAACGAAGGAATACATCAACTGCCACTGGATGTTCAACAACGGCCTCCTGGATCTGCAGCGCTGGATGATGGAGACCCGGCAGGAGCTGGAGGCCGGCCTGGACAGCGGCAGAGACTGGGGGGAGAGGGAAGTGGAGGTACCAGTCCATATGTTGGGGAGACCCTTTGGTGGGGGAGGGTTTACCATACAGTGCAGATATTATTGGGTGTTGCCTTTATCTCTATATAACAATCTCTCCATTGTTCCCATCCGGCCTTCCAAGTTTCCTTCCTTCTGATGGCCATACATTTAACTAAAAATTAACAAATGACAATAATCATGATCCTCTCCAAGGACTTGGTTGAGTTTAGCTGGATTTTCCACCAACCCTTTGTCTACCAATGGTTGTCTATAAACGGTGCCGTATACAAGGGGCTAGGTGAGCTCACGGCTTGCTATTGACCTTTAAAGAAGGAATCTGGACAGCTCTGGAGCTACCTGATTACTTAAAGGCCCCATTCACACTCCATGTAGTGGGAACTCCCGTTCCCACGCGTCCCACATAGGGCAACCCATTCACTTCAATGCTGGTTTGTCACCCAAAAGAAGCTCTTGCTCCTTTTTAGGAGATGAGCTTCTCACAATTTTTAAAGGAGCATTTTACCACAACTTTGTCACATGCCAATCTCTACAAAATCATACTTTGATTTTGGGGTGCCATTAAGAATGAATGGCACCCAACCGCGCATTGTGCGTTGTACTGCCATTTTCAATTGCAGGCAGAATTGCAGCGATTCCACCGGTGATTCCAAATGTCCTTTGAAGGTGTGACACCCCCCCCCCCTCCCCAGATCCCCCTTAGTCCAGCAGCACCCATGGTAGATCCCAAGCTCTTCTGCCCCTCTGAGGAGCCCATGGCTCCCACAATGGGAGCAGGAGGTGATCAGAGAACATCCATTCCCCAACCACCCCCTACAACCATCCCCAACCACCTCCTGCAACCATCCCCAACCACCCCCTGCAACCATCACCAACCACCTTCTGCAACCATCCCCAACCACCTCTTGCAACCATCCCCAACCACCCCCTGCAACCATCTCCAACCACCTCCTGCAACCATCCTCAACCACCCCCTGCAACCATCACCAACCACCTCCTGCAACCATCCCCAACCACCCCCTGCAACCATCCCCAACCACCTCCTGCAACCATCCCCAACCACCCCCTGCAACCATCCCCAACCACCTCCTGCAACCATCCCAACCACCCCCTGCAACCATCACCAACCACCCCCTGCAACCATCCCCAACCACCCCCTGCAACCATCCCCAACCACCCCCTGCAACCATCACCAACCACCTCCTGCAATTATCCCCAACCACCCCCTGCAACCATCTCCTACCACCTCTGGCAACCATCTCCAACCACCTCCTGCAACCATCCCCAACCACCTCCTGCAACCATCCCCAACCACCTCCTGCAACCAATGTCCCTGGAAGCAATATGTATTGTGTCACTTCTTGGCTCATGTCTGTCTTTCCTCAGCTATTATGGGCCGGGATAACAGCGATTAGAATACGATCTGTGCTTAATTAGTCGCATTGGAGGGCAGGGGAGACATTGGGAGTCTTTCTCTCCTCTCTACTCTCCTCTCAACCCCTCTCTCCTCTCTCCTCCCCCCTCTCTCCTCTCTCCTCTCCTCTCCCTCTCCTCTCCCTCCTCTCTCCCTCCTCTCTCCTCCCCCTCTCTCTGCTCTCCTCTTCCCTCTCTTCTCTCCTCTCCTCACTCTCCTCTCCCCTCCTCTCTCCTCCCTCCTCTCTCCTCCCCCTCTCTCTGCTCTCCGCTCTCCTCTCTCCCCCCCCCCCCTCTCCTCTCTCCTCCCCCCTCTCTCCTTTCTCCTCCCCCCTCTCTCCTCTCCCCTCTCTCCTCTCTCCTCTCCCCTCTCTCCTCTCTCCTCCCCCCTCTCTCCTCTCTCCTCCCCCCTCTCTCCTCTCATCTCCCTCCTCTCTCCTCTCATCTCCCTCCTCTCTCCTCTCATCTCCCTCCTCTCTCTTCCCCCCTCTCTCCGCACTCTGCTCTCTTCTTCCCTCTCCTCTCTCCTCCCCTCTCTCTCCTCTCCTCTCCCTCCTCTCTCCTCCTCCCTCTCTCTCTCTCCTCTCCTCTCCCTCCTCTCTCCTCCCTCCTCCCCCCTCTCTCTGCTCTCCTCTTCCCTCTCTCCTCTCTCCTCTATCCTCCCCCCTCTCTCCTCCCTCTCCCCTCTGCCCTCTATCCTCTCCTCTTCTCTGACTTTACCTCCCCATTCACATTATGCACATTATCCTTTGCCATATGACAATTGCTGGATTCTGCCATCTTGTACCGCTCTCATGCTCTATCCCTGGATTCCTTACAGGCATTATTGGTTGAGTTTTCAGAGAGGGATATACAGCGCCATCAGGTGGAGGCTCAGGGTCAGCTGGTGATTGAAACCTCCTCTCCAGAGGGAGCCGCTCTCATCCACACTGAGCTAAAACAGCTTCTTGAATCCTGGGAGTCACTCAGACATCTCTATGAGCAGTTATCCAGGTGAGAACCCGTCATTGAAGCAGCACTTCCTCCTCTGTACTCATCTGGCTCATTCTTGTCATGGCATCCCTAACACCTCTCTATCTTGCGCAGTGGCTAATGTCTGTATGAGACACAGTGCCTGATGCCTCTATGAGACATGGTGCCTTATGCCTCTATGAGACATGGTGCCTAATGACTCTATGAGACTTATTGCCTGACGCCTCTATGAGACTTAGCACCTGATGCCTCTAGAGGCACAGTGCCTGATGCCTCTATGGGACACAGTGCCTGATGCATCTAGGAGACTGCATCTAGGAGACATGGTGCCTCATGCCTCTATGGGACATGGTGCTTGATGTCTCTATGAGACACGGTGCCTGATGCCTCTACGAGACACGGTGCCTGATGCCTCTTTGAGACACAGTGCTTGATGCCTCTATGGGTCATGACGCTTGATGCCTCTATGAGACACGGTACCTGATGCCTCTATGAGGCAGGGTACCTGATGCCTCTTTGGGAGCCGGTTCACATATATGCGAATTGAATGCAGTTTGAACCGCATCCTATCCCCATGGCGTGAAATAACATTGCTTGCTATGGTGCTTGTTCACATATGTCTGGTTCACTGGCAGTGCAGATTCAGTGCAGATTCAAATAGAACCCTGTACAAGTTATGAGCAGTGCGATCCAGTTCAGGTGCAGATTACAGGCTATTGACTTCAGTGGGAACCGTTTCTAAACCTCACATGTCATTAGTTGTGAACAGGATAAAATCCTGTCCTGAACCTGATGTAAAACTGACCTGAACCACTGAACCTGAGCTTCAGTCTGCACTGCACATGTGCACACACTAAGACACGGTGCCTGATGCCTCTGTGGGACACGGTGCCTGATGCCTCTATGAGATACGGTGCCAGATGCCTCTATGAGACAGGGTGCCAGATGCCTCTATGAGACACGGTGCCAGATGCCTCTATGAGATATGGTGCCTGATGTCTATGAGACACGGTTCCTGATACCTCTAAGAGACACGGTGCCTGATGCCTCTATGAGACACGGTTCCTGATACCTCTAAGAGACACGGTGCCTGATGCCTCTATGAGACACGGTGCCAGATGCCTCTAAGAGACGCGTTGCCTAATGCCTCTAAGAGACGCGGTGCCTGATGCCTCTAAGAGACGCGGTGCCTGATGCCTCTAAGAGACGCGGGTACCTGATGCCTCTAAGAGACACGGTGCCTGATGCCTCTATGAGATACGGTGCCTGATGTCTATGAGACACGGTGTTACACGTCTTTCTGTTGATTTGCTAATGTTGGAAAGACTGGAGATCTACTTTATAATTGCATCTGCTTATAAACACAATGTAACTGTCTCTTCTCCCAGATCCACGAAAGAGCGAGCGAGTCAGAGGAGGAACCCGAGAACCGTCATTGTCAACCAGACGTCTAAGTAAGTTCCTCTATGACAAAGGGGCACTCCGGTCCAAACTGATGTCTCTCTTTCATATGAAAGGCAAGCATTATAGTCGCCCTCCAATATCAGGCCTGTTGATAGCGGGAGGTCTGAGCCCCCAGCTCCAGCCGTTTGGACCCCATAAAATGCTTTATCTTCAGCTAATTTCTGCATAAATCAATCGAACTTTGAGCTGTAGGTGTTCCTACAAGCGCCACTTGAGCCGGGTAGAAAATGATCGTCTCAGTAGTGACTGCATCAGAGGCGCCAGAGCTTCTGCGTTTGATATCAGGGTTGTCAGGGACCATCTCATAAATCTGGCCAATTTGCTTCGGTCAAATACTAGAGAGTGCACCCAGAAAAGGGGGAACCCTGGGAAATAGTCCAACCGTGCAGAAAGGGCGCCACATTCAGAGATCCCAAAGTGATGATCTATTAACCCCTCCAGAGGATTTACCCCCCCCCCCCACCTTCCCGACCAGGCCATTTTTTGCGTTACGCCACAGCGTGACTTTAACTGACAATTGCACTGTCATGCAATGCTGCACCCAAATGAAATTTACGTCATTTACGTGGGGATCTCAAAGGTATATACTCGGAAGCTAGCGGAGATCCCTGTAGTAGTGGTGTAGTAGCAGCAATTTCCAGCCTCTATGGGGATTCCACACATATGGTATATACATACTTACAGTGAACCGAACCACATTGATTTCCACTTTATGTGTAACCTGATAAACATATGAAATTGAGTCTGCAGTGACCCCTGCTGGCTGGTATTGGCAAATATGTAATATGGTAGATTTACGTAACTAAAATATATATATAAAAGAAACAAAAACATTTTTACATTATTTCAGTTTTAGTCCTGAACATAAAAGAGAGAATAGAGACAGAAGTTCTCCTTGATTCAGCGATATGTTGATTACCACAAACTGTCATTATCACACAGGATCTATTATTATCCAGGATTTATATTATCCAGGATTTATATTATACAGGAGCTATTATTATCCAGGATTTATATCATACAGGATTTATATTATCCAGGATTTATATCATACAGGATTTATATTATACAGGAGCTAATATTATACCGGATTTATATCATACAGGATTTATATTATCCAGGATTTATATTATCCAGGATTTATATTATCCAGAATTTATATTATCCAGGATTTATATTATCCAGGATTTATATTATCCAGGATTTATATTATACAGGATTTATATTATCCAGGATTTATATTATACAGGATTTATATTATCCAGGATTTATATTATTCAGGATTTATATTATACCGGATTTATATTATACAGGATTTATATTATCCAGAATTTATATTATCCAGAATTTATATTATCCAGGATTTATATTATCCAGGATTTATATTATCCAGGATTTATATTATCCAGGATTTATATTATCCAGAATTTATATTATCCAGGATTTATATTATCCAGGATTTATATTATCCAGGATTTATATTATACAGGATTTATATTATCCAGGATTTATATTATACAGGATTTATATTATCCAGGATTTATATTATTCAGGATTTATATTATACCGGATTTATATTATACAGGATTTATATTATCCAGAATTTATATTATCCAGAATTTATATTATCCAGGATTTATATTATCCAGGATTTATATTATCCAGGATTTATATTATCCAGGATTTATATTATCCAGGATTTATATTATCCAGAATTTATATTATCCAGGATTTATATTATCCAGGATTTATATTATCCAGGATTTATAATATACAGGATTTATATCATACAGGATTTATATTATCCAGGATTTATATTATCCAGGATTTATATTATCCAGGATTTATATTATACAGGATTTATATTATACAGGATTTATATTATACCGGATTTATATTATCCAGGATTTATATTATACAGGAGCTATTATTATCCAGGAGCTATTATTATCCAGGAGCTATTATTATCCAGGAGCTATTATTATCCAGGATTTATATCATACAGGATTTATATTATCCAGGATTTATATTATCCAGGATTTATATTATCCAGGAACTATTATTATCCAGGATTTATATTATCCAGGATTTATATCATACAGGATTTATATTATACAGGATTTATATGACGCAACAGTTTTCTCAGCGCTTTACAGTATAAAAGGGAGACAATACAGTGCAATGCAAGAGGGTTAGGAGGGCCCTGATCCTTGGAGCTTACAATCTAATAGGGAGGGGCTGGTGGAACAAAAGGTAATAACTGTGGGGGACGAACTGATGTAAAAAATAGAAGATTCCGTTCTTAGCTGGATAGGACTCCCTGAAGAGATCACCTAAAAGTGGACTGAGTGGGTGACAGTCGGATAGATTGGGGTAGAGAGTTCCAGAGGATGGCAGAGGCTCTGGAGAAGTCCTGGAGATGGGCATGGGAGGAGGAGACAAGGGAGCGCGTTATCATGTTGTATGGCTGTTCTTGTTGTATAGCTCACAGGTACACTTTATTTTATTTTCTTTTGTGCAGCTTTCTAACTGATGAAGACGCAGAGAGCCCCTCCCAGACTCCGGAGATCGGGAACCCCAAGTTAGTACTGTAATTAAATCCTCCCTCCGCCCCCCTTCAGTCTTGCACAGGTGTGCCAGCTCCTCCCCTTCAGTCTTGCACAGGTGTGCCAGCTCCTCCCCTTCAGTCTTGCACAGGTGTGCCAGCTCCTCCCCTTCAGTCTTACACTGTTGTACCAGCTCCTCCCCTTCAGTCTTGCACAGGTGTACCGGCTCCTCCCTTCAGTCTTACACTGTTGTACAGGCTCCTCCCCTTCAGACTTGCACAGTGCCAGCTCCTCCCCTTCAGTCTTGCACAGGTGTACCAGCTCCTCCCCTTCAGTCTTGCACAGGTGTACCAGCTCCTCCCCATCAGTCTTGCACCATTGTACCGGCTCCTCCCCTTCTGACTTGCACAGGTGTATCAGCTCCTTCCTCTCAGATTTGCACAGGTTTACTGGCTCCTCCCCTTCAGACTTGTACAGGTGTACTGGCCCCTCCCATTTAGTCTTGCACAGGAGTACTAGCTCCTCCCCTTCAGTCTGTCACAGGTGTACTGGCTCCTCCCCTCCAGTCTTGCACAGGTGTACCGACTCCTCCCCTTTAGTTTTGCACAGGTGTATCAGCTCCTCCCCTTGAGTCTTGCACAGGTGTACTGGCTCCTCCCCTTGAGTCTTGCACAGGTGTACAGGCTCCTCCCCTTCAGTCTTGCGCATGTGTACCGGCTCCTCCCCTTCAGTCTGGCACAGGTGAACCTGCTCCTCCCCTTCAGTCTTGCACAGGTTTACTGTCTCCTCCCCCTCAGACTTGCACAGGTGTACTGGCTCCTCCCCTTTAGTTTTGCACAGGTGTATCAGCTCCTCCCCTTGAGTCTTGCACAGGTGTACTGGCTCCTCCCCTTGAGTCTTGCACAGGTGTACAGGCTCCTCCCCTTCAGTCTTGCGCATGTGTACCGGCTCCTCCCCTTCAGTCTGGCACAGGTGAACCTGCTCCTCCCCTTCAGTCTTGCACAGGTTTACTGTCTCCTCCCCCTCAGACTTGCACAGGTGTACTGGCTCCTCCCCTTTAGTTTTGCACAGGTGTATCAGCTCCTCCCCTTGAGTCTTGCACAGGTGTACTGGCTCCTCCCCTTGAGTCTTGCACAGGTGTACAGGCTCCTCCCCTTCAGTCTTGCGCATGTGTACCGGCTCCTCCCCTTCAGTCTGGCACAGGTGAACCTGCTCCTCCCCTTCAGTCTTGCACAGGTTTACTGTCTCCTCCCCCTCAGACTTGCACAGGTGTACTGGCTCCTCCCTTTCAGTCTTGCACAGGTTTACTGTCTCCTCCCCTTCAGTCCTGCACAGATGTAGCTGCTGCTCCCCTTCAGTCTTGCACAGGTATACCAGCTCCTCCCCTTCAGTCTTGCACAGTTGTACAGACTCCTCCCCTTCAGTCTTGCACAGGTGTACCGGCTCCTCCCCTTCAGTCTTGCACTGGTGTATTTGCTCCTCCCCTTCAGTCTTACACAGGTGTATTTGCTCCCTCCCCTTCAATCTTGCACAGGTGTACCGGCTCCTCCCCTCCAGTCTTGCACAGGTGTACCGGCTCCTCCCCTCCAGTCTTTCACAGGTGTACTGACTCCTCCCTCTCAGTCTTGCACAGCTGTACAGGCTCCTCCCTCTCCGCCCGAAAACATAACTTCTAATAGAAAACATCACTACACGTTTGAGGGTCCTGCTGCGCTGGAAGAGGGAGATCACACAGAACGTGATATGAGACAGCCTCCCACTGGAAGAAAATATATTTGAAATATATTCTAAAAATATTCTTCCCAAATATATTGACATATATTGGAAATGCTACAATTTTGGCCGTATTCAATATATATATATAT